>NC_049175.1:30601124-30901482 GCF_009769625.2 Cygnus olor
TTGAATCCCTTCACTGAAAATATACATGCTTAGTATTTTTTTAATAGACAACAAGACCATTCAATATTCAATCTACACAGATTAATTTCCACATACCAAAGTGACGCCCCAAGCTTTATTATTCCTATGCTTAAATATCTTATCTGTATTTTACAGGTCAGGTAGTAAGGTGCAGCATACATTTACATATTTATTCATGGTCTCTGCAGGAACAAAAAGAGTTAGGCCAGATTTTAACCTTTTTGTTTTCTGTTTTTTCACCAGAAGAAATAAGCAGACTGACCATCTCAACTCCTTTTGCCACCACTCTTTTAAATACTGAAGATATGAACTCAGAAACAAATACCTTTTCAAAAAAGAAGAGAGAGAGAGAGGGAGAGAGAGAAAGCTGAAATATCCTAATTTATTGTAATTTAAGAATTGAGATTAAAATAGATAACATCTTGTAACAAACTTATTTTCCTCCAGGGAGCATGCTTCCCATGCCGAAAGGAAGGATGCCCGCTTATGGGTCATTATGCCGACGTGTTTCCTTATAAAACTGAGAAAGAACAGCAGAAGGTTTATTTAAACACAGGGGCCCGCCCCCCATATTCTCGTAAGTACTGGTTTTGGGTGATGAATTTAAAGTGGCAACAAAGTCTATATGAACAAATACCTTATACTTCTACAGAAATCAACTCAAGTAAGAGGTGCTCATGGAATTTCATGTCTGTTAGGAATATGGAATATCAGCATTATCTGGGAAGGGCTGAGATAATTATAGAATTGATGCTGATATGTGACTTAAAAACTCTGCTAAATTTTGTTAACTACATGATGGCTTCAAAAGCTCTATAAAGCTGAAGGTGGGAGGAATTATATGCTGAAAGTGCAAGATTTCAAGTAAAGCTGCACTGCTGTCATTGACAAAAATCTATAAAACTAGATCATTTTAGGGTATTTTTGCAAAGTTCATCAAGTCACGATGACGGGGAATAATAAGTATAAGCATAGTTTTAAATGTGATTAATGTAGAAGCAGACAAAGAAATGGGAAATAAGGAAATTTGTAAATAAAATGTAATCTATTCTGGATGATGAATTGCAATGGCAATGAATCAGATACGGTCTTTGAGGACATCATTCGCTAGCACTAGAATATGAAAGAAAAACTAGGTATAAAAAATATTTATATCTCATCTTGGGAAAAGCACGAAGCAGAAAAATGAATTTGAGTGCAGAGAAATTATTCATTTCTTAAATCTGAATGAATACATTAATTTCAACATCCACATTGTTGAGTTTATAGAAACCATACCCTGAGGTGGGTGAAGAGACTATCCTTTTAATAGCCCAAATTAAAGCCAGTACAAAACATTTCCAAACCTGGTAACTTGAAATCAATATGCACTACTCATGAGACACCCCGCCACACCCAAATTTCTCATAACTGTAACTACAAAATGAAAACTGAGGCCAAGCGGAAGAGCAAAGCACAGTGTTGCCCACGGCAGATTAAATACTCCACATGGCCAGAAGGCCAACAGAGATTGGATCTGGTTGGCATCTGTGATTTAGACCACTGTCAAGGAAATTAAAATTACTAGAATCACACAGAACTTATATTTCCCTTAATAGTAAGAGCGGCATTTTGTTTGCTTACAAGCACATCTGTGCAATCCTCTCCTCTCCCTGAAAGGCATTGAAACATAGGTTTCAATGATTGTAAAGAGATTTCTTTCCCTCGTATTTCATTTTATTTTCAAAGGCTGGCGAAAAGAGATATGTGTCAGAGTATCTGCAACAGAAACCATGAAGGGAAATATAGATGTAGCCTTGACTGGTACTAATGGGATCAGGAGAAAATATACAATTGACAAGTAAGTATACCATCACTGTTGAAAAAATTGTTATACTGAATTTGTAATGTCTCTTTTTACATGTCTCATCTTGTTCTTTGTGATCCGTGATCTACACTGGTCATAAAAACAGGTAATACGTGGTCAAAGTTCCTCATGCTACAGACTGTGGTCAAAATGTGCTTGCTGGTCTCTATAGCTCTGTGCTTTCTTTTCAGACAAAGGTTGGTATAGCGAAGTGGGCAAGAGCAAAGAGCTCTGGGGCTTGATAGTAGGCTACTTCTGGTCTCAGGCATGTCATTTGGAAATCTTCTTTAAGATGACAAAGAGACGAATGATGCATAATTGTGTGATCATTCCCTCCCCTAGGGAATGTACACCAGCAGGGAAGTTGCATGTTTCTTATGAACCATGCCAGAGTCTGGCATTGTGGCCCACTCAGCCTAGCCTTTTCCAGTAAACGTGGATTTATATTTCATCTATATGCTTTTCTTTTTTGGCAGGGGAACTTTCAAGCCAGGCAATACATACTTGAACTATATCGATACAGAAATTTCTGGGAACATTTCAAAAGTCGAGTTTCTCTGGAAGAAGCATCTAGGTCAGGTACACAGAGGCTGCATGGGAGCTGATGAAGTCACTGTAATATCTGGGGAAGATGGAAATGTGTGAGTATACAGCCTAATTGTGTTCCATGCTGTGACTCGGGGGGTAGGGGTGGGGAATAGAAAAATATGCCATTATGCTGAAGATTGTTTTCTTAAACTTTTCTCTTGTTGCCAGGTCTGTGTTCTGTGGCCACGGGTCTGTGCAGCCGAACAAATGGCAAACCCTGATGCCTTGCTAGGGCTGGGAGAGGAATGCCACAGCTGTCTGCCCTCTGCAAGAGTTTGCTTCTTCAGCCAAACTGCTGGCAAGGCTCCTCCAAGAGAAATGGACAATTTTTCCAGCCTACTACTAAAGCTCTATTTCTAAATCGGTGCTGTCAGCTTGTATCCAAACAGGGGAGCTACAGTTCTGTGAATTCTAGTTACAGCCACAGCTAACAGGCATTTTACCAGCTATACAATCACATGGTTTGGTTGTATTGCAAATTCAAGGAGGACAATACTAAAATAGGTTAAAAACAAAACAACGACAACAACAAACACAGCATAGACAGACAAATCCTTTAACTGTGCCTGCTTGATTGTTCAGGAAAAGGACACCTTCATGCTTTCTGGAGCATCTTATTCTATGTGAGGATTCTGACAAATAATTTTAATATAAAAATATTCAGAGTTTTAATGGCATTGAGTGACACCTGCTTTTCGTTCCTGAAGAATGTATTTAAACAACATTTTAGCAACACATCCAAAAGACTGTTTAGCAGCTGGGACTGCATACCAAGTTGTACCCTGAGAAACTCAATCATCAAAGTCCACCTTATGTCAAGCAGGACAACTTAATGCACAGCAGAATATTTGATTGTTGCCTTTTTCATTGACTTGCTGTGTTCAGCTCTGCTGAACATTGGGTGAGCTGGGACTCTCTCTGTACCTGAAATGGGTACCTTCTTTATCAAGATAATGTTGTGCAATTGAAGATATTAAATTTTCTGTCAGCCTTCAAAATAATAATTTTCCCTTTGCCATTGAAGCTGAATTTTCCACCTGCATCTTGCTTTTCTAAAACCAGAAAACCTTTAAGACCTCCCATAATTTCAGGAAAAGTATCTTAGAAAAATATTTAGGATCATGGTTATTTTCCCAGTATAAAGAACTTAATATGCCCCTTTCTGAGATACAAAACTTTTCCCCACAAAAATTCTGATGATGCTTAAGTTGGGCCTCAGCTTCAGTATTTTCATTATTGTAGCATTGCCCCAGACCATTTGGGAGTATTTTGATAACACTATTTAGCAAAATCAGGCTACCAGACTGTTTTTGTTTCAGTGGAAGTTCACCACAAAAATCCTTTTGGATTTTATTGCTCACTGTGGTCTAAGGAACACAGCGAATATTTAAACCTAATATGAGGTTTATCATTTGGGCACAGAAATCCGATGTGGGAATCATGTTGGCCAACTCTGATCTGTTCCATCCTAATAACTAGCTATTCCAGAATACTTCCAATGAGGTTCACCAGAAACACCGTTGATGAGATGAGTTACACAAGGCTAAACATGAGTGATGAACAGGTGTGTTATAAATTATGCAGCAATAATTTTGAGATATCAGAATCCAGTCAGTTCCCATGAAGTTTGCCAGAGGAGATTGCTTAGGATATTTGAATCGAAGTTCACAAATCTGTCCACTTTCACGGGCTCCCTGCTTTGGTATGTTTACCACCTCCACCCACATGAGGAATAGGATCCAGAAACCTTCCCAAGCATGGAATTCATTCCCCAGAGAAGTATAAACCAAAGCCCTGGGTACATGCACATATTTGGGAAATACCTATAGTTAGGAATTACACTATCTTGGCCATCTGTCATAAATCAGGCATGGCTCTCTGCCTCAGAGTTGCACAAATTAAGCAGATGGAGGGAGGGGGAAAGGAATACTTACTATTCTGTTCATGCACTCAGGTCCTTAAGCAAAAGAAACGTAAATATTTTTCTTGGGGACTCAAAAAATGTGTTTAGCAGGGCCAGGAAGTGCATTATCTGATTTAATGACATAAGGAATCAGGGTGAACAGGATAATGTGGGCCATGGCTTCTCACTGAAAGAAACATCACCCTGTTGAATTCAGGAGTTTGTAAAGCACAAACCCTTTCCCTTCTGTCTCCATATTTGGCTGTGTCTTCCTTGCAATTTTGAACATTAATTTGATGTTTTTATGAATCATAAATCATAAAATTCTTCCCTTCAAAAATACAAACTTTCATTTTGTTTAATTTTTAGCTGTTGATTTCAACAGCTTTCTGATGAAATATAGCAACTCACATGAGCTGATAACATCTGCTATAAGCTGATTAGGCCCCTTAAAAATAGGTGTTTCCTCACCCAATCAGTACGGCTAAGAATAAAATATTGTGTTACTTTCTACCCCTTCTCTTGTCCCACTTTGTGTTTATATTATATACTCTTTCTCGAGTTAATTTTCACTCTTTGGTATGGTAAATATCAGCACCGCACATTTTTGCTAAGACATCTATAAACAGAGCAGAAAACAGAGGAGGTTTATTTTTATGAACTACAGGTGAAAAAATATTGAAAGCAGCTGTGTGTTGCTGGTTTAGTTTAGTATTTAAGCTTTTTTTTTCCTCCTGTTTCTCTTTGTAATTAAAAATCAAAATTATTACTTGGTATGGAAAATTTGGATTCTATCACTTTGTGTTATTGGAGCCAGTCCATAAAATGCAAGGGTTTGATATTTCACAAGATACTATGCCTTTGACAATGACTGGAAGAGGTAATAGCTTCATGTCTTCACAACAACATAAGCAAGATTGTTATAACAACTTAAGTTGCATCTTTGAAATGTCATAAGATGTACTTTTTGAAGTGTTTGGATGTCAAATTGAAAAGTAGACTTCTTTTTAATCAAATGTGCTTTGTTTGTCTAGGATTTCTAAGGATGTATGATGATATCCATTCAGTCTTTTAAATTATTTAAATATTCTGTAATACTGAGAGTGCTTCAGAGTTACAACAAAAATTTCATTTAATTCTCCTTAAGCATTTGTTCACTACAAAAACAATGCCAAGGTAAACTACTAACAAACCATCATAAGGCATTCCACCTCAGTCCCTGCTCTCTCTCAAAACACACTTTTGGCAAGGGGGTAAGGTCAAACAAACCAACAAACCTCTTAGATCTTTTATAGAATAAAGAAACAGCAATAAAAGGTAGTGCACAATACTAACCCTCTGCTCCACTTACATCATCTGCATTTGCCTTATATGTAGCATCAGAAACAATAATTTTAGCAGAAACAGTATGCTTTTCAAGAAGTGCTGAAAACAAGAACCATTTGTATCAGAGTTCTCTGGTAGCAGGAATAAAATGGAAACATAGAATCATTTAGGTTGGGAAAGACTTCAAGATCATCAAGTCCAACCATCCACCTAACGCTACAAGTCCACAGCTAAACCATGTCCCTAAGTGCCACATCCACAGATGTTTTAATTACCTCTGGGGATGGCATCACCTCCCTGGACAGCCTGTTCCAATGCTTAACCACCCTTTCCATCAAGAAATTCTTCCAGATATCCAAAATAAACCTCCCCTGGTGCAACTTGAGGTTGTTACCTCTCTTCCTCTTTTGCAAGCACAGCAAAAAGTGTGCTTTCCTCTTTCAAAAAAAATGCAGTGTATCAAAAAGTCCCTCATAAATATTTGTGGCCCAGAACAAAAAGCAAAAGAATAATTAATGAGAACTATTAGGTGAAGACCTCGATGCTTTGTTTATACAGTCATCTCTCTTCCCACTTTTGATCCTATCTATTTTATTTCTCTGACTATTCAGATTTTTTCACACTATTTTAATACCCTAGAATGTGTTGATAAAATCCTTGAAAATGAACCACAAATTTGCAGGAAATAAATAACCACTTTGTTCAAGAAGTCCTTCTGGTCTTTCATCTTTGTTAGAGAAGAAGCTTGACACGTCTCTTACACAGAAAGCCTCCCCAATGCCTACATCCTGCCTTTAAAACTATCTGCTTTCTGATTACATCATTTTATAGCCCAGTCACTTGCCAGAATCTTTACTTACAGAAACGCCATGGGAAATTTCTTAAATTTCTCCATGAATAAAAAATACATCATGCTTTTTTCTTTTTTCCTTTTTTCCCCTAGATAATCCGCAAGATCTCTATTTTACTTGCTTTCACATGATTTTATCATCAGTTTTTTTTTCTCTCTTCAGGCTTGCTTTTCCCCAAGAAAAGATAACTCAATTATTTTCTATATAGTTGTATGTCGATACATTTTTTTCTGATTTCTCTCTTTGCTTTTAATTTAGGTTAGAGTTTTTGTCTTTGGCATACCAGAAATGAGTGAATGATTACAGTGGCACAGTGCCTGAGAATTTACATCCTAAGGGGACTTTTTTTTGCATCTGAGATCTGTTCTCCCTTTTTTCAGGTAACGTCTAAACCCACAGTTGTGTTGTATCAGTTACTAACCCACCCATAACCTCACACATCTTGGGAGCAAGTTGGTCTTCCCAGATAGCACTCTTGCAAGTTTATCACCTCAGTCCCTTTTCTTGCAAATTCTCATTAATATTTTTATAGTGAAATTATTTATGTTTACTTCCCTCAATCAAAATTAGTGATTTTTTTCCCCTACAATAGGCTCCAACTTCCAAATATGTGCATGCTATATAGAGGGTAAAATAAAATAATCGGGACAGGATTTTGCTGAGACTTTAACCCATTTTTAGGTCAGGGTATTCTATGTAACCCATAGGCTCTAACTGTAACCTTTGGTGTTGTCCTGGAACAGAAGCAAAAAAAATGAGGAGCTTTGAATGTGCTTTCCCAACACTTATTTCAGTTATCCTTCCAAAATCAAAGCTGGTTGAGATTGAGGTTGCCTCTGGGAGGCTAAACAGTTGCTCGCTGACCCATCACAAAGCCTATCTACGCAGACAGTCTATGAAACTCATGGATCTCTTTTTTATTAACACAGAATCAGGGACTTGGCAATTTCAGTCTCCGGGCTGCTTCAAGCTATGCTGATTCCAATTACTATGAAGTGGATGTTGATAGCATGCCGAAATTTATTTTTGATGGGGTATTTCCAAAATAAAACAGAGCCAGGAATTTGTTCTTTATCTCTAGCTATCAAGGATCTAAAACCTTCCGGAAAGAGCATGCATCATCACCAGCCCGCACACAAACAGAGCACACCTAGATTGCCGTGTTACCGGACAACATACGTCTCCTCCCAGCTACCACAAGATGGGATCGGCCAAGTGTCTTGCAACACCGGAAGCACAAGCAATATCTGAAAATACATGCTGACATTGGGGTCAGTCTCCTTTTCGTCCCATACATTTCAGACACTAGGAAAACTTAGGATATAATGTAAGAGGTGTCCAGAGCCCAAGGTAGCTAACTTTGTTCTAAGCCACTGTTTTGTGTCTGAGCTGTTCAGATCCATTCTTTCATAGATCATTTGTGAAGATTTGCATTTGCCTATCAGTCTGCAAGGCAAAACCTACAGCTATTCCTTTTTATTTCTGCTTCTTCCTTCAAATAAATTAAATATTTTAGTGTTAGTAGGAAATAAAGCATTCAGAAAAAAGGACTTCACCCTCTTCTCTTTTAATTCTGCCTATTACTTGGAAAGGAAGCCTGGCTCTCCCTAATCTTTCCACCCACTCTGGTTTTGGTTACTTCCATCACCGCCTTTAAAATTCTCCCGTTTCTGTTTCCTTACCATGATCCTATGTTCCGTAAGTCTTCAGCTCACAAAACCAGAAGTTAACATTATCTCTGCTTGCTTTGGGCAAGGGCAAGGGACTGCTTTGACTGATTCAATGAGCAGAGAGCAAGTATCATGGAAGGTCATCAATATTTATCATCTCCAAAATATTCATTTTATTGCTGCTGTGCAACACTGAAAAGGATACGCTAAGGCAAATTGGTTTTGCTTTTTATTCAATATAAAGTTTGCTCACTTGACCAGAATGAACACATCAGAGTTAGACAATAGAAATATCAAGAAAGTCTTTTATTCGTGGCTCTGTCACTCAGGGACTAATGGTAAGATTCTCCAAGAAGGTGAGTGGTCTTTGTCTATGCATATTAGCAATTCTCTAGGGGATGCAATAACAAAGCTACTTCCAGGTGACCTTCTTTCAAGCTAAGAAATTCATTAACCATCTTCAATCTAAAATTGAAATGAGAGAGAAAAATATTGCTTTTAGAATTTTATTCACTTATCTTGCTATGAAAGCCTTGGTAATTTATATATCACTGCACTTGAAACACAGTTGCTGAGTTTCCTTTGGAGAACATGATTCTCAGTGAGTGTTTTGATCCTTTTTTTCCTGCTAATGCGAAGGCCACTACCATCAGAATACGTTTATGTCCTTGATAATTTTCAAGTTGACATTTATAAAACCATCTGGATGCGTTCACTTGCATATTGTCAGAGGCAACTGCAGAAACCAGACTTTTGTTACTATCCGTAAAAACCTACTGTTCCTCTTAAGTCATAAAAACATACCAAGAAAAAGCAGCCATTCCTAAAGCAAGCTAGACCTCGAAAACCCTGTAACATAGGCTATAAACTCTTTCTAGTGTTGAATCCATCTTGTCATTCTGAGCTACATTAATATTATCTGCACCACTGCATATTCCTCTGAAATACACTGACAGCGAGCTTCTGTGTTGAAAATGTGTATGGTTCCTCCATATTAACTGGGCTACAACTTCTCAACATACAGAGCAGACGAAAAAGCAAACTGAAGAATGGAGTTAGTGAACTTAAAAACTTGCCAAATGCTTTTCTCAGTTATTCGTGCACATTTGTCCAAGGAGGTATTGTATATCTTGCTTCTTATGAGCCTGCATCTCTGTTTCAGTTTGTAACTGTGCGCTTCTGGGGATGTTCTGCAGCACCATTTTAACACTCACACACAAAACGCAAGCTCTGTGGAAATTACAGCAAAATATTTGAGCATACCCAGCAGTCCTGGTCCCCTAACAAATGCTTTTAAGGGGTCTGATTTTCACACAAAGACGTTCAGCAATTTTGGAATATATTTCATCATTAATAGAGGCACCAGTTTCACTGGCTGCTTTCCATATAACTTACATGCCAATATGCTGACAAACGGGGAACATGACACTCCTTATCTCTGTTCTGTGGCTCCCCAGCCCCATGCCTTCCCTGACTTATCCAAAGAGCTGTATCCATCTGATACTGTTCCCATAAGTGCTGCCCAATTTCTATCTTCCAGTCAATCTTCCAGTTCATTTTCTATCTTCCAGTCAATGAGGTTTTTATTATTTATAACTGTTATTATATATTTTTATATTTATATATATATCACACACATATTTAATTTTTATTATTTATATTTTTATTATACAGTAGATCTGTAAATCATTTCTTACTAGCTAGATCTGTTCTCTTATCTGAAATTACATACTTGTCTTCAGTCTGAGCAGCAATTAAATATGAGATCCCATCACTGACCAGCCACTGCTTCTTTCTGATTCCTCTGAGACTTCTTGCTAGTGATGATCGCTGCAGATGGCATTGGTTTGCACCACTTCACCAACAAACAAGAACCAGTCCCCAACCCAAACACTCGCACGGGCTCCGTAGACTACAAGGAGTGACAGACGCTCATGTCTTGTATTTTACAATGCATGCTGAGCACGTTATGTACTGCTTAGCATATGAAAAAAATGCACCTTAGGTGATATTTCTGAATTTATACCTTCTCTCAAACACTGCACGTATCTCAAGACCACAAACTGGCTTCTTATATGAAACTTAGATTCAACCCAAGTCACTTCCTGCCCCTAGGCAGTTGAATCACTCCATGTATAACGATGAATGTCACTCACAGTTGTGTGAACAGGTGACTATGGGAGCACCTATCCCATAGGTAGCAGTGCAGTGACTTGAGGTCTTGCCCAGGAGCTGCTGAAAAAACTGGGTTGTGACACACTCTGTGGTCTGAGCTCATTGAGACCCACAGCTTGCTGAGCAAAGAAAAGTACTTGGGACTTATGTGCTGGACCACTTCTCTAGTCACTTGGCCATTAGAGAAAAAGATGCACAATGGTGATTATCATCATCCTCTCCTTCTCCTCCTGACATGTCTGAATGAAGGTGGCTGTGGTTTCTCGGCTCTATGCTGTTTGCAACAGTGCCAAGAGTTGTCGGTTTTATTTCAGAGCACACCAACCAATGTTAAAGCTTGGCACCTAATTAGTGAATCCCACATGGCCTAAGAGGACATAGATTAGTCGAAATGGTAGTGGGTAGACAGAGCTTGAGTAACTTTACTAGCAAAAGCTAATAAATCCTCAGGCACTATGTTGTACAACAATTCTTCCTGCCCTCCCCTTTTTAAAAGGAGCTAACCCACTATCTCTTAAAAAAAATAAATAAAATAATAACAATAATAAAAATAATAATAAGCTTTGTTATACAAAAAGACACAAGGGTTTGTTTCACAAGGTACATATATCAGTCTGAGAACAGAGGGTGACACCAAACAGCATAATTAAGTTTCTGCTCTTAAGTGCCCACAGAGGAGGTTCAGTCTGTTGCCTACAGCAGGAGCCCCCAATAACCAGTTAACTCAGTTAAGCATTTCAATGTCCCATACCATATCCCCTTCAAGGGTTAAAACGGTCTCACCTTGCTTTTATTCACACCCACAGCAAAACCCTTAGAGGTAAATTTTTTGTTGATGAATTAAAAATGACGGGAGAGCTAGAGAGACAAGAAAAGGCAACATGTCACATCCAGCACTAAGAGTGTCATTCTGACAAAGGTCTCGCTCACCCACACCTGGCCTGTAATTAGGCACCGTGTGGGCAGGTCCACACCCATGGCAGTGGGACTGATTCCAAGTGAAAAGAGCCGGGAACAGCCGGGGCTTGACAGGAGCCACCTGAGCGGAGCGTACAAAGCAGCAACGCGGTCTGCAGTCAGCGGTAAGTGACTGAGGAATTGGTAGGGTTTGGGGGTAACTGTCCTTGCTAATGGATGGTTGGGGCTCCTGCTTAAAAAAAAAAAAAAAAAAAGAGACAGGCTGAACAGTACAAAGAGTGGTCCTGGAAGCAATACTGAGGAGACCCTGGCAGCAGCAACAGGGCTAAAAACTTTTCAATTCCAGGAAATCCCAGTAGGAGATGATCCTATCTGGACTGGGACACTGCAGTGCAGCTAAGAAAACTGGGTGGATTCAGTGGGGCTAAGGCAATTAGGCAGATAATGTATCTCTGTGTTTTTAAAGAAAGATCAAATGATGGTATTTCCACATAGAGTCTGGACTCTTTTCTTATTTATTTTAAGAAAAAGTACACAAGAATACAAATAATAGCTGAAAAGAAAAAATTAAGCACTGTTAGGAGCATTCTAAATGTAAAGGGAGAATGGAAGTGAGGAAGAATTACAAAGCTGTTATAGGGAAGGATGAGGCAAACAGGATGTGTTTTAGTACCACAGTTTATGGAGTAAGTTGTTATCAGCAAGGGTCATTCTGCACCTCAGAAATGGCAAAAAGCCAATAATGTTGGCCTTAGAGCTGGCTAAAAGTAACAGTAGTCTACCTATGAAGGACACTAGTGAAGTCCTGGAAGGACAGAAGTGGCCAGATCACAGCTGCAAGTCAGCTTAAGTTAGCCCGGAATTGGCATAGCCACCTCCCCAAACCGAATCATAGGTGGGTTTTTTGGTTGGTTGGTTTTGTTTTTTAAATATGATGCTTGTAGTTAGATTAAATAATCATAATTGCATGTTTTACTGTCTGAACACTACTGTAGGGACAAGGTGAGAACCCTATTATTTAGGAGGTCAAAGCAGATGGTGTTAGCTATGTCTGTTAATCAGGACATATTTAATAGGTTTTCTTCATTATTATCCTGACATTTCTCTGGATTGTACACCATTTCTAAGTGACTGACAGAAGCAACTTGAAAGCCCCAATCTTACTGTAATCTCTAATGATGAACAAATACATGTATGACTTTGCATATATACTGCCCTTTTATTGGAGCGCTTCCCACATTTAACGCCTCAAGAAAAGAATTTGCATCAGTATTCTGAGTCATTATGGGAGCCTAATGCCCTAGTTCACTGTCTCAGACTCGGTTTAAGAGGTCAGTAGATGCTCAGAAAACTCTAATACCCAGACCAGGCAACGTATGTGAACCCTGTTTTGCCTTACCTTGACACCTGCGAGGTCCAGAACCTTTTCCTTTCTCCAGATCACCTGACTACTTTGCTCCACTATGAGATTGATTTGTCTGCTGTTAAATTTGTTGGTTTCAGAGCTATTCATTTAGAGTCAGTTTCCTCCTGGAGAGCTTACCTAAAAGCTGGTGAGCCAGCAGGAAAGGAAACTGGCTAGTTGCCCAGATGCTCTTTTACTTATTATTACTTGTTTGTACTGAAGCACAGCCAAAGCTCCTTCATCTTGAATCTTACTATGGGCAATTTACAACCACATCTGAGGGATGGGGAGGAGACTGAGATGAAATTAAGTCTTCAACCAATTATGCCAGTTACTCTGCTCACCTGAATTAGTTCACTATATCACCAGCACTAAGCCCAGACCTGTGCACATTTGATAAGCTGGAGAAATGCTCTTGCTGTGTTAGCTACTGAACATGGACTGTGCCTGGAAAAGGTGTTCTTTGTATATTTGTACAGAATGGGCTAGGCCATCTCTACAAAATATATTTTCAAAAAGTTAGAGTGGATTTTCATGTATTTACATACGGCTAAATACATACATGTTCTCCTTTGTGAGGCCTACAGATACTGCTGTAATATTTTTTATCCTCAATTTCTTTTATCCATTTGTGTAACTTTACAATGTTTGGGTGTGTAATTAGCAAGTGGTATCTAAATGCCTCAGGCTCAAATACATGCAATAAGTTTTTGGGAGAAGGGGAAATTAACTTGTAACTTATAGTCAAGGATTCTCGGCTAAACTCTGGATTACTTCTCTTTTGTGATGCCTTTACGTTAGTAACCAAACACTACACCAAACTACCAAAAAATATGAAAGACTAAATTAAAACAACTGAAAGACAGAAATGTTCTTTCTTCAAGGACAATGCTGGAGCAGGAAATATAGGAAGTATGGTTGGAAGTCAGGAACAGTACGGCAGGAAAGCTGGAAAAACAGAAATCTAAATGGTGAAAAATAGGTTATGTCTTTGGGAACAATCATCTGTGCTTTGAGACTTTGTACTCCTAGGCAAAACAGTCCTCTCTTCAGTTTTTGCTCCACATTCCTTCTTTTCCATCCTCTTGATTGCCCAAGATGATGTTCTCTCAAACTTCTCAATTTTTTTAGTATCCCTCCTGAATTGTGCATTCAAGCAGCAACAAAACCTCTGTACTCCTTAAATAACAATCCCCATCCATATATTAATGTATGTTGTATATTTGCATGTGTGCGTGCATATATATATCTCTCATCTGTGTATGTGGATAAAGACTAAAAAGTTCTTTAGCAACTCAAAAGTTCTAGTAATATATTAGAAAAACCTCAAAGGCTTTTTCAGTTATTGCTTCCTCAAAATGTTTACCTCCATTTAGTAAATATAATATGCAGTGTGACAGCATTTACTTTCCCAAACAAATAAAATAATCCAAAATTAATTACATGTACTTTTTATTTACTAATCCTTTAGCCTAGATGTCAGTACTTTTTCAGTACTTTTGGATCACTGTCACCAGTGCTGAATGTTGACATGCAATGTAATACCAAGAACTGATTCTTCTAAAAATTTACAGAGTAATGATCCATCGTAAACATTCAATAAATCTAGTGTCAAAAGCCACAGCTAAAAAACGTGATCACATTTTGATCATGATGTTATGTGATTGTGCACAATAGCAAGAACGGTATTTCCAATCCAGGGCTTGCCTCCTAGTTATTGCCGTTATACTCTGAGATGCAGTAATTACTCAAATTTTAATCTACTTAATCCGCACATTCAACTTTTAATCCACTTAACTGTTGTAGCAGAGCATGTATAACATTTTAATTCCTTAACCAAAATATCAAGTAGCAGAACATCTTATTGGAATTCAAGTATTATGAGACTAGTAATATTGATCTCATACGAGTGTCATGTCATGTAATTGAATTCAATTACACAATTTAATCTTTTAACAGTTTTGCACAAATTTTCTTTTCAACTGTCCTGTGGAAAGTTTCATTATAGTGCCTCAGGCTGATATTGCCCTGAAGCTCCACAGATCATTCGTCTTATCTTTTCTTACCTGTTAGCATATCAGATTTTTTCAAACCACGTCTATGGAATTTTCTTACTAATCAGTAACTTAACAAAAATTTTTCAATAGATTTTTTTAATACTCTTAAAATGGAAAAAGAAAAAAAAAAGGTTCTTAGCTAAGCTATGAGTTACCAAAGTCTCTTTATTTTAAAACACATAGTTCTAGCAGCTGTTCTAAGTGTCACCATCAATACTCTTTTTTTTTTTTTTTCCTGGTGTGAACATCAGCTTGTTTTGGTAAACATAGAAAAATAAAAGTGCAAAGACCTTGGTTGAGCTGTATCATTGTCTTTTGCCCAATTTTATCTAGTAATGAATCAAAAACATTGCATCTTTTTACTTCCTCCATACATGAAATATTCCTTCTTAACTCTACAGGCCATAAATGTATGTTAACATTGCTGCTTTTCTTATGAAATTCGTGTGATTTCTAATTTTAATTCCCAGTATTCCTTTTTCTTGTCCTGTATTCTTCCAGTTTCTTTCACTTTACTGAGTTAGCCTATAGGTACTTAACATCTTTTTCCTTTTTTTTTTTTAAAGCATAAAGCAACCCAGTCTGCACTAAAGAAAACAGAAAGCTTTTTGTGTCCTGTTACTGCTAACCACTGAAGGAGATAAGGGTGATAAAAGAATGGTGAGTAAAAGTCTTAGGAATTATATAAACAACATATTTTGTTTTAAATTAAAACAAAAACAAAACCACTATTTCCTAAAGGGAGAATTATCAGATGCTGATAATTAAAAGGTCTGACACTTGGTCTTGCCTCTCTTAAATAGACTGTGTCTGTGCACATGTCCTGAGAAGGTGTGGGTCCACGTGTGGGGCAGTCATATTCAGACTTTTTCATATCTCACAAGCCATCCACTAGCAGCCCATGAATCACAGGTTGAGCAACAGTGTCCAAAAGGTGGCTGGATTGTGAAGGGCAGCTACTAAACCTGTGTAGGTTTTATAGATTAGGATGTCAATCTATGAACATTCACTTTTTTTTTTTCCTCTGAGCTGAAGAGCAAAGTGGAAATGGCTATTACTGGTTGGCTACTAAGTGGGGTGCATATCCCATTTCATTCCGAGTAAAACAATGGAGCTCAGCATTCAGGAACCCTCCTGCCAGCAGTGCTGGTTAGGCTGAGTTCACATTCACGAACAAGTGATTCAAGTTCCTCTTGTTCAGCACTAAGGCTCTTAAATGCCTGTTGAAAGAATTTTCTCCCATCAAATTGTGTGGTGCCTCAACTCTTTTTAGAAAGATATCATTTCTTAACATCTCCCCAGTCCTTTTGTTATTAGGCTAACATAAACCAATATAGAAAAACTACCTGCTAAAAAAAATTGTCTCCCATCCAAACTATACACCTCTCTTCATAACAAAATGAATTGACTTTCCACACAGACACACAAAAGAGTTTTCTCTATCTTGAATTACTTGCCTAGCTACCCGTTCATTTCCAGCTTCTGCTTTCAAAGGACGAACCTCTGAAAAGAAATTGCTGATCACTCTTGTTTGGCAACAACCTCCCACATTTTCTAAAGTCATTACCCATTGGTGAGGTGTTCTGAAAAGAAGTACAGCACAGATTATAGACATGACCTGTGAGTTTTCATCCATTTTCTTCATAAGCCTATTAATTTCAGAGCTGCCTTTCAGATTTTAGGACTGAAAAGCAGTTAACAGCTCAAGATTGTTACTTTACAAGAAAAGCAGAATGTGGGAAAGGGGAGGTGGATGCCCTATGAAACACCTAAAAGAAGAAATTGAGAACAGTGAAGAAGGCAAACACAAAGGGAGGAAAATGATGAAATATGTGGAGCCACTGCCATAGGAAAGCCAAGGGAGGAAAATGTAGAGGAAAGAAATCCAAACAAAGGGGGAATATGAAGGTGCAGAAGCACAAGGAGCCCTGGGCGAGGGCAGCACAAATAGCATAAAGCTGCCAAACACGCAGACTTCCACCAAGTTACATGCATGCCCGTCAGTTCTGCCACACCTCCCACCTATCTGCTGGCCGTCAGGAGAGTCAGAACCTCATGGCCCAATTCACTCCCTCAGCAAACTACATCCAGCATTGGATGTGGAAGAAATGCAAAGAACAGAGAACTGAGTGGAGGGGAAGGATCTCCCGCCCCACCCTGCCAGTAGTGCTCCTCCCAATGCAGCCCAGGATGCCTGGAGACCCAACACACTGCTGGCTCATGGTCAAGTTGGTGGCCAGCAGGACCCCCCCCCACGCACCTCTTTCTGCAAAGCTCCTTTCCAGCCGATTGGCCCCTCAGGGGTACTGGGTTATTCCTCCTAGGCTGTAGTTCTTTGTGTTTCTCTTTATAGATCTGTCCCTTTTATAAAAATGTAACACAAATAAAAAGTTTAACCTGTATATTTGATTTGCTTTAGGTGGTTGGAATATGGATTATTGCATTTTATCTCCTTGGCACAGTAACAGGTGAGATACAACATCTATAAAAACCATCACTAAAAGATGAATTCAGACAAAATAATACAGAGGAGACGGTGACATCTTTTACATTGAAGTCATAGCATGATTTGTGTGTCATTGTATGGCAAAGTCTATTACTGGACAGGGACCTAATGCTAAAGGCTCCACCTCGTTTCAATTTTATTAAGAATACAAGATACATAACTTTATGCCAAAAATTCACAGAGGAGAACTGCAGTCATGTGCCCTAGCTCTATCAAGACAGTGCACGAATGTCTCTACCTGTTACTGCTGTTTACAAAGAATGGCTCGGTAATAGGGTGCTTAGTACAACAAACAGTGCTGTAACAGAAAAGTTGAGCATGAGAGCAAGAGACCTGTTTGATCTGGAAAATGATGATGTATTAAAAGAAACAATCAACTCATTCACTATGCAAGGCTACTGCATACGTATCCATTCCTACAATGAGACGTAATGCTTTGATGCAGGAAGAATGCGGGAGCAGTTCTAACAAGCGTTTCTTAAAAGACTTTTAATAAATAAATAAAATAAAACACCTTTTACAAGCTGAGAATATGGTGTCAAAATAGTGTCTGGATCCCTACTTGGTTTGGTTTATCTTCAAATTATATAGTTCCCCTTGTGTTACCTACCTCAGGCAATACCCATAAAAGAAACAAGAAGAAATCTGTTTCAAAATCAATCACAGAACAAAATCCTCAGTTTCCTGAGGACAGTCTTCAGACTGTTGCAGTCTTAAACATATTATCTAGCTGTAAGAGAGTCCAAAACATAAACCATTTGTTTCTTCTACTCTAGGTAAAGAAATTTGCTTCCCCAGGCTTGGCTGTTTCTCAGATGACCCCCCGTGGTCTGGGGTACCAGGGAGACTTCTGACAGGTTTGCCTGACTCTCCTGAACATATGAACTTGAGCTTCTCTCTCTACACCAGGGAAACAGGAAATAACTCACAGGTGACATTTATTTTTAACATCAAGAACTGACTAAAGCTACCAATGTTTGTTAACAAGCCCACATCAGTCATCATAGGCAAATGAGTCAAAATAAGAAGCTAGCTTCAGTGTTCACTCATTACTGTACCTTCAACCTGTTTGGGGTAAAGCATAGAATGATGGTGAGGGAACTGTCAGGTGGAACAGGTTTCCTGGTATTTTCCTGCACAAGAACTGGGCTATAGCAGACTGCCCTTTGCATGTGTTTAGATCTCTCAGGAAAGCTGGAAAACTGTTCAAATAAGCAGCTTTCTGAATGCTCAGATAGGGGAACAAGTACTGCTGGTTTATGGGGAAGCTGCACCAGTGACTTCTAAAATCAGAAGTCTGAAGCAGGCCATTTTCATACGGTTTTCAAACCACACTCCTCCTTGAAGTCTGAGTGACTGTACACTCTTACCTGCCTCTCTCCATGCTGAAAATAAGACAGAACTACCCAAGTTGTTTATGTCCTGAAATTCTGAGCCAAGCAAGGAGAAGGATCTGCAAGATGTGGGGCTGGGACCACATCAATTCAGCAAATGCACGTGAAGCTGCTAAATCCCTTGCAGGCTCCTAGACCTAGTGTCCCCTGTTCCATACAGGAACATTTATCCACTGCCATGAAATACGATGCACCACAAGCATTGCAGCTTACAGCAGTCCTGTTTGCCATGCTACAAGTCCAGCTCAGGCTCTTTAAGGATGAGAAGTTACACCTGTAATAAACTTTTACGATCTGCAGAGCAGGGACATGTGAGCTCACAGCACACAGTCAGCATTGGTTACTCAGGCATTTCGGTTGTTGATAAAATAAGTCAAAATACACCTTGCATTACTTCCCAGGCACTGCACCTAAACATCTCCCTGATCTAGTGCACAGCCCTTCCACACCCAAACTCCCTGAGCTCACATCACAGGTGCTATATTTGTTTGAAAACAATACAGGTGGTCAGAGATCGCACTCAGAGTAAAAGATATATATAATTAAGCAGCTTGTGGCAACGTGTGGTGGGCAAAGATCAGCTTCACCACTACTGCATACAGTTCTTGCATTAAATTCTTTCAGCCTTTCTGGAGTAGCTGGTGACAAAAACAGACATGAAACATCACCTGCCCAGAAAGACATGCTGTTTCTTAGATGCAAAGCAGCACACAGAGGCCAAAGGTCAGGTCAGTAGAAGGACAAGCTGAATCAGGAGGCATGGAGCCCTCTGGAGGAACTCATCCATCTCAGGCACCATGGACCTTATATGGGGGGTTCCTGCTGCATCAAGGAAAATAGACAGGAGCAGCAGAAACCACGTTGGCACAACTTTGGAGACAATGGTGGGACTGGGAAAGATGGGATAGAGAAATGCCTGGGACTCTGCCCATTATAAGGAGTTGTGTGAGTCCTACAAAAGTGATGACTTAGATTACACTTTTAAAACATTTAAAAGTGTGAGAAGATAAAACAACTTGATTTTTTGTTTGCTTGTTTACACACAGGTGATCTCAGCGATAAACTCCTCAACAATCCAAAACTCACATTTCTCCTCACGCAGGAAAACCTCCTTCATCATTCATGGATTTGGCAGCACTGGAAAAAAAGGCTGGGTGGTAGAAATGTGCTTGGTATGAGACAATATCCTCTGTTTTCCTTCAGTAGTTGTAACTACATTCTGTCGTTATCACTTAGACACCAAGATTCACCTCCTATTTTGTAATGCATTAAATAGTTGCAGATACCAACCAAGAAGTTACCAACCAAAGCCAAAACGTTCCCGTTCTGGAAGGTGCTGCATAGTCAAGGCTTCTTGGTCATCTCCGACATTGTGCTTCTCTAGAGAATTTTCATCCCCAAAACCCTACAAATCAGATCAAAGCAACAAACTGAACACAGATGTCCCCAGCCTCTGCACTGGTGTCAGAATATCAGATTAGGCCAACTCACTGTTTCTCCCATCAGGAACTATTGAACCATCCTTCAGCTGAAGGCTTTCCTGAATAGTTCAGGTTTCAATCTACAAACACTCTTCTGTTTCAGAACTATTCAATTTGTAAAGAAAGAAAGAAAAAAAAAAGAAAGAAAAAGAAAAAGGAAAGACAAAGCTTTCTGTTTGATTAATGAGTGCAAAGGGAAAAAAAAGATTTCAAAAAATGAAATGTGGAAGCTACCACAAAACAGAGCTGCTGCCCTCTGGCCAGTGGAGTGTATAGTGGTGGTGTCAGCCTTGGCTCTGACAAGGAAGCGAAAATCTTCTGTGGTTTCTGCTTCTTTCACAAAGACAGAAAAAGACCGCCACTGAATGCTAAGTCACAGTTCCGCAGCATTATTTTTTTTCGTAAATCTGTGAAAACTTTTAATCTAGAATATTACATTTCCAAATTTTCCAGTGGAAAAGAAACAGCAATTCTGTCTGCCTCACTAGAAGCCATTTTCATGATGTACCTAAAGGAAAGGATTCAAGCTTCTGCTTTCTTTGCCATTCACCTTCAGCTGTTTATCATGCATCAATTTTTGTTTCTACTCCTTGATCCTTCTCAAACCTTACATAAGCCTTAATCACAGAAAGCTATGGCTGCAGACTTTAATACGTGATTCATCTAGCGGAAAAATCACTGATCTCTGCAAGGCTGTGGCCAGTACAGAGGTGGCAGATACACATTAGGTATCTTTGCTGAAACAGGAACTTTCTAGTCTGCTCTGAACCTTTCCAGTCTGACACGATTTTCCCTGTTTTAAAGACACTTGGTAAATAAGTACACTTCTTATAGTATTTAGTTAAGCTACAGATGACTTTCAAAGAAAGTCACATAGCATACATAACAGCTACTGTGCAGTGTGTGGCTTTTCCAAATCATATCAAATATGTACATAAATGGCTTATAGCAAAATATTTTTGATTACAGTCTTTCAAACTGTTTCTCAAAACTTTTTGCTGTGTTCTGTTTTATAAGAAGATTTATTTTTCAGCGTGGAACAGGCTACAGTGAAGAGTTCGATTCAGTAACGAATGAGAAATTGCATGATTATGTTACCATTTATTGTTTATTTTGATTTAAGTTGAATTCCCATCTGCTATTTTGTTTCCTTAAATGCTTTGCTTTGTGTTCCCACATCAGCTGTTACTGGAGGCAGAAAACATGAACTGCATTGCTGTTGATTGGCACAAAGGTGCAAAAGGCACCTATGTCAGCGCAGTGAACAACATCCGCGTGATTGGAGCCGAGGTTGCTTATTTCATAAAAACTTTACAGGTAAAAGATGCAGCTCCACAACCTACAGTTCTTAAGCAGATGAGATGGGGTTATGATACTTCTGCTTTGATTTTGAACCTCATCTAGTACGGTCAGCTAGTGCTTCAGAAAGAGCGGCACAATGCATGCAGTTGAGATACAGCTAATTATACTAATTATCAGCTCTGTAAGGACTTCTCACAGCCACAAAAGACTCCAATTAAGCTAATGTAGTTGAAAAGAGGTGCCAATTAATTAAAGACCAGTAGGTGGCAACATTTCCGTATGATGTTACGGGTAAGAAGGCGTTCAGTGGCAATGAGGCAAGGCACGTTCAGTGCTTACAAGAGTCTTTACCTGAATAATTTCCTTCTAGCACAAGTATATCGGCACCTCAGCAGCACTAAAGTGACGTGGTGCTAAAAGCACCAGAGGTTTTCTTGATATTTGCTGTCTACGGGCACAATAAATTGTCCTGTTGCCTTCTAGTTGTGAACTTCATGTTCCTAAGGCAAGTGTTCACTTTTACTCATATAGCACAGGACTGCTCAGCTGCAAAGTTTAAGAGTACCACCGTGTCCCACTGATTTCAAATGGACTTGCAAGTACTTAGGGCTGCTGAAATCAGCCCCTATTTGGCTGCAGACTTGATGCTGGAAACTAGGCAATCCTCGCGTTGCAGAGATATTCAGAGACCACAAGGCCACATACCAACTTTATGAATACTTGAGTACCAAAAACCATTTCTCTAGAACCGGCTGAGGCACAGTTTGCTGTTTCTACCTAGGAAGGCTCCATATCTAGCCTCACACTATTGTTTTTGTGTCTTTCTTCTTTGCATACAACTCCCAGGTCATTTAAAGATGGTTCAGTTTCTTATGTGATCTCTGTCTGCCTCTTTTCATTTAATATTTCTATTACTGCACCATTTGTGGTCTGGACCTCTCTTTTTTCCATTACAAAACTGCAAAAAGTGATCCTTAATTTTTCTTTTCCACAATTTGCAGATTTGGGGAGTTTGGCTTTAAGCAAAGTTAAGCTGCACTGTAAACAGAAGAATTACAGTAAAGAGTATTTGAAGGTATCTGTCACCTGATAAGCACAGACAGACCAATAGTAAAGATCTGCCTTTTTTTTTTTGGGGGGGGGGGGGGGGGGGGGGTCGGTGGAGGGGGGGTTTATACATTACAAAAGAAAACAGTGTAAAAGCCTCAAGCAGTTAGCAAACAATCCTTGTTGGCTTTGCACATTACAAACCCAGGACATGCCTGGCTGAAATGTGTCCCCTGCAGGCAGACTACATGCTCATTAATTTCTACTGCTGTCTTCAAAGCATGTATAACACCTGAGAAGTGCAGGTCTTGTACAGGCGACTCTTGGCAAAGAGGAGAATGGATGCCAAACCCCTAAGCTTGTCAGTGAAGGTACTACTGAGTGACATGACCACATTTGCTAAGCAGACCCATGGAGAACAGTCGCATGATGAAAGAGGGCTCCATAACAGAGTCAATAAATAAAAAACAAGATCATATCATTGGAACTTTAAACTAGGGCTTAATCCAAATGAGCAAGAATGTTCATATTTTGTCACCAAGGGTAACTGAACATGGTAACCATATGCTGAGGCTATGATAGTGAATTCATCATCGCGAGGCATTTAAACTTCTAGATTGGGCATTTTTCTTTCAAGTCTTAGGTTAATTTAAACAATAATTAACTCAAGCAGCTCACACACTGTTGGCTAAGCAAGAAGTCAGCCTACAGGCTCCCAAAGGCCCTCAGCGTAAGGCACCCTTTTTGCTCACTACTGAAAGCCTGTGTTCTTGTCTCTCCACCACCACAATGATCAGAAACTCTTCAGGTACTGCCCTTGTGAAATCCATCTAATTGGCCACAGCCTGGGCGCACATACAGCGGGAGAGGCGGGAAGGAGGATTCGAGGCATCCGGCGGATCACAGGTAGGCTGCTCACCGAGGGGCAGATCTAGCAGGGACGCTTCTAGCGGAAAGAAACTTGCAGCACTCTGGTCTGTAGACTGGAATTAAACCATTGGCAGTGCTGCAAACACCATGTATGAATAAACAAACTTTAGGCTTCTCAGAAACAAGGGTAATTATTAAATCTTTTTTCTCTAGTTAGGTTTAAAACTATTTAGCAGAAGAGCTCTTTGTTAGTATGTTTGCAACATCACAGTCATCCACTGCGTTGAATCCAGCGCTATACCAAGACAAAACAACACATCTAAAAGCCTGTTTTCCTACTCATGATGCTCAACAGTCCAGTAACAAAACGACTGATAATAAAATGCCTCCTTCACAGTAATACAATGTTATTATATATCCTATTTGAAAATATTTTGCTTGTATTAGAATGAGTCTGTAGAAAGGTTCACATTGTGCATTTGGTTCAGTTTGGTCATTATTCAACATGACTTGTGCAATATTAAATGTCTGATGTTGTAAGTTGGCAAAAGACATTAATGTGTAACTTTTCCCTCTCCTGAACCCAAATTTCTTTATTTTTTTGTTAAAGGTTTGGACCCTGCTGGACCCTATTTTGAAGGCACTCCTCCAGAGGTGAGGCTGGATCCTTCAGATGCAAACTTTGTTGATGTTATTCACAGTAATGCTGCCCACTTTCCTGCCATAGGTAAGCATTCATGTGCAAGCAAGTAGCTGTAGAGATGGGCATGTTGCAGATGTACCTTGAGACTGTGACACAATCATGTACGAATCCTAGGGCTTGGAATGTACAACGCTACTGGTCACCTTGACTTTTACCCAAATGGAGGAACTGTAATGCCTGGCTGCAGTGATTTAATTCCAGAGATGAAACAAAATGATTTTGAAGCTCTTATTGCAGGTAAGCATACATTCCCAACATGCTCAGTATTTAATTTTCATTCAATTCTGAAACGTGAACTGTGAAAGTAGCTATTCTTTTGGAAGAAAACAGTACAAGATTTTTATTATTATTATTATTTGCCTATTTACTTATAAGAAGGAAAGTAAAATGAGAAATAAAGGCTAGATCAGAACAGTGCTACTCAGGGAACACTGCAGGAAAAGTCAGAGGTATCAAATAGGCCTAGGTTTTGCTTCTGCAATTTGAATTGAACCTGCAGAACACAGAGAGGCAAGTCCAGCCCCACACCAGCGACATTTCCAACAGGACACTTTCTAGGCTGAGGGTGGCCAGTGCCATTGCTAAACCTGCAGCACAACAGCACTGCTCTTGGTCCCTCGCAGGTGCTGCAAGGGGCATCCAGCACCTTGAAGGCACACAATAGACAGAAGCACACAGCATTGTCAGGGACTGTGGGCACCTCATGTCTCCACCTGAGACTTCTTCAGACTTGAGTGGATGGCAGAAGGCTGGGGAATTCTCTTTGTTCTACTAAACCTTTTAAAACTATACTTAATGTCACTTGCTGTGACATCATATATACAGACAGCTATGTATATGTTTGTGTGTGTGTATATATTACTAATCCATGCTGCTGTTGTATTCCATGTCTTAAGGTAAGGCAAGTACAAGTCTTGTACAGGATAGCAGGAGGTTATTTCATGGATGCTCACAAACTTTGTCCCAACAGATGCTACGATTTTTGGGGGATGCCATCACTCACGCAGCCACGAGTATTATTTTGAAAGCATCCTCTATCCCACCGGATTCATTGGATATCCCTGTGAATCATACAAATCCTATGAGGCAGTAAGTATATCGGCCCAAGAACAGATGAAATCTAAAGAAAATAATCAAGGCCTCTGCACTCAGGTTAGATCACACCATGTGCATAGAGCGCTTGTGGTTCTGCTCTCACATCACCTAGCCAGCAGCAGACCTGAGCTCAAAAGTCAGCTTGGGCAGTGCAAGTTAGTAGGAGGAGGCACAGCACACAGGGGATCCATCAACTATTTTGCTTTAGAAAAATGAATACACAGATGAAACCACCAAAATAAAGAGAAAAATAAAAAATAAACCCCATGCAATTCTCACCCTAAACCTTTATGCAAAGAACATATAGGCTCTTTGCATATTAACCCTACTAAGTCCTGGCTGGAAGAAGAGAGATTTGGAGCTTCCAAAAGCCTTAAATGTTCTAATTTACACCGGGCAGATTAGAGCACCTGAATAAATACACTAACAAAAGAAACTTAAAGCACATATGATTCTTTTGTCCCCCATATAGTGTTGCAACATGGATACAGGCAGGTTCCCTTCCATTGGTAGGGTAAATTAAACTTACATTTTGTCCTAGACTCTAGCTGAAGAATAGACTCCCCAAAATAGGGAGTTTCAGACCATCATGTACACAGGTATCATATCTGCTTATTCCACGTGTGCTTGTGTGCATGAGTACAGAGCCCATTATCAGGTTTTGGTGGTAAGATATAACAGCATACAGCAGTGCCCCAGCTTTGCAAGGTTAGAACAGAAGCCTTAATTGAGCCTTAATTTTGTCCAAGCCAGGATGAAAACCACACACCTCATTAACCGATGCTCATATCTTTCCTAGGGAGAATGTTTCCCATGTCCCCAAGAGGGGTGTCCGATGATGGGGCACTACGCTGACAGATTTCCAGATAAATTTAAGAGAGTAAACCAAAAATATTTTTTAAATACAGCAGCAGATCCACCTTTCACTAGTAAGTGGAGAAGGTTTGTTACAGTTGTTCACATTTGAAAAGTGATTGCCTTGACACGATTTACAGCCATGCTCTTCTGTTACTTCTATAAACACCTACTAAGACCTCTGACAAAAAAAAAAAATGCTGCATCATCATCATCTTTCAAGCTCAATGAATCTTTCATTAGCTAGCATGAATGAATTCTGGTCAGAAAAAAAGCATTTTCCAGGATGCTAGCACTTTTAATTCTCTCCTATCAATGACAATCCAGTTTTATTCTGCTGTTCTTACGCAGGTTGGAGACAAAAAGTGTTTATCAAACTGTCTGGTGTAAAGAAAATGAGGGGGGACATAAACCTAATTTTCCATGACACAGAGGGGAACACAAAAGAATATGAAATTGCCAGGTAAGATAAATTAGTACTGCCCTATCGCATTTAATACTGCTAACCTTAATCTACACAGTTTCCAGATATTTGAGCAGTGTAAACCCTTATTCTTTGTTGCAGACAGTCTAGTTAACATTAGCTATGAAACAAGTTATCATGTAGGTAAGACCCATGAGAGCAGAAGGATGGTTGTGCCAAGAAGTAAAAGTCACGTCCTTTTCATGAGTTCTGTGACTTTACAGCAAATTAGGAATGCAGCTTGACGAAAGTGCTGTTTCTCTGAATTGCTCATTAAAGGAAAAAAGATTGCACCTCTTGTATTCACGTAATTCTGACTGCGCTCACCTGTTTCATACGCACGTTAGCGTGACCTCTCCCATGCCAGCATTGCATCACATGCATTAATGCAGTCACCTGGGTGCTGATAAGGCTCCCTGCACTGCCAGTGGCTTGCTGTACGCTTTCCTGCAAGGCAATCCTGTGCCCGACCTCAGGTTGCAAAGTGGATGTGTGTACTTCCTCCATCGATACATTAAAATCCATCACTATGATATAAATATCACATTTATACAGTCTGGACAGTGAGTTTCATTCACAGCTTATCATCTCTGTTGGCTATCCAAATCATAGCTCCCACTGTCTTCTGTACTTGCTGTGAAACAAGCACCTCCACGTGCTCTCCCATGCCCCTGTGTGTGTGTGTGCAGAGCAGAGCCACAAGTTCCCAGCTCATCTATAAAGTCACAGAAAAATCCTCTCTGAAAACCTCACCCAGAGCCCTCCCTACCTGCAAAACCCAGCGCTCAGGCACTGGAGGCACACAAACGCCAGCAGCCATCCCCACCTCACCCTGATCATCTCCTGGTTGTCTCCTGCCACATGCCCACTAAAAGTTTTTGGTATTGTTTTTGTCCTCTCCCTGTTCAGCGCATGCCTACAGAGTCCCAGTCCAGCACCCTATGCTGTTGCAAAGTACAGCAACAAAGGGAAAAGCCTGATCTTGTGAAGAACAAAACTTAGTCCAGTAGTCTCTAAACTATTACATTTATCTTCACTGTCTTCATTCTGTTTCCAGTGGAGCCCTCTCTGAAGACCAGGTTTATACAAAATACCTTGATGTTGAAATTAACCCCAAAAATACTGCAAAAGTTGAATTTCTCTGGAATAAAACTTTATTCACTCTGCTATGGGCAAGACTGGGAGCAGAAACAGTCAACATAATTCACGGAGAAGATGGTCGTCGGTAAGTAGGTGCTTTCAACAGGTCAGAAGGAATGGGAAAGGAGTGCAAGACTCTGGGAGACAGGATTAAAAAATAGTCTTGATAAACCAGACACACAATGTGTAATCAACAGCATGAATTTCAGTAATGACAAGATACTACTCTTTCGACAGAAAAGGAAATGTTTGAATACAAAATGGTGAATAACCGTCTGGAAAAGAATCCAGTAGTGAATAATTTGCGGAGGATACTCTGCCCCAGCAAAACAATTACAAACCAGCACCACAGTGCTGTTGAGATAAAGCAAGTCTCATCCCCAGGTGCATTACCAGGAGTACTGTATAGATGATCAGGGAGTAGTTATTCTAATTTAATTGGCTGGGCTGAGAATGTAACCAGAAGTAGGGTCATTTTCAAGCTTGGAGTGCATACTTCAGGTACCATGCACACAGAGTGAAGTCCAGAGTAACAGCAAGAGTAAGAGATTTAGTAGAGATGGTCTGTGTAGAGCATCTGAAGGAAATGTATCTTTAATCTCTATAGAGAAGCCTGGAGAGGGGCATAAAGACAGATGGATAAGCTGTTTGTGAAGGACCACAGTTTGCTGTTCTGCTTATCTGCTGGGTTTAGGTCAAGAACTAACTGATATGTTTCACAACAGAGAAAATATATGTTAGAGTTTTTTCTAGTATTTCTTATTGTTTGGCATTGGTATGGATTATTTAGACAAGAATGAAACCCCTTTTACTGTTAGCTCAAAAAAAAAAAAAAAAAAGCTGCAGAGTTTTGGCTGGGACAATCCAGTTAAACAGCTGGTGTCAGTAAAGGGTACTTACAAGATGGCTTTTTGACTTTTTACCTGGAACTCTATTTTTGTGAATCTAGAGGTGAATCATATCCATCTTTCAAAACCCAAATTTTGCAACTTTTCCTCATAAGAAGGAAATTTGCCTTGTTACTGCTAATATGTGAATGCCAATGGGCTTTTAGGAAGGTTTAAGTGGGGTTATGGAGCTAACTAACAACCCTCAAGGTGAGGGCTGACATCTTTTCCTTTGTGTGTGTGTGTGTGCATACGTATAAATAAAACAGATTTTGAATGACACTGTTTTCCTTCCCAGGTCAACTTTCTGTGGCCGTGGAACTGTGACATATGGAGTTCCCCAGCTCCTTACACCTTGCTAGAGGTCACTGAGTACATCTGTTCTGTGTGCTGCAGCTGAGTAAACAATCAGTCCTGTGCAAGGCAATGTTGGTGCTCAAGGCCATTAAAGAGAATTCTCAAACTGACTTGTTGCTTCCTTTTTTTTTTTCTTCAGTATTTCCAAACACATTTTTCAATATTTTCTCATGTTGAAGTCATGTTTATTGCACTCATAGCTATGGAAGCAACTGAAAATCACGTATGGCAAAATCCATCTCTAACACTGGCACATTCTTACTCTAATAGTGCCCCAAGAGAAGCGGGTAAAGACTTTTTCCCAACTCTGCTGATGATTTGCCAGGTTTGCTGCCTGCAGAACCCACTCTGGGCAACACCCCCACAGCCAGGAATTGTCCCCAGTGCCTCCGTTCTGCAGCTGATGATATGCTTCAAACCTTGCAACACCACGTATGAGCACTGCTTTCAGAAGACACGGTGGGCCAAGGAAAAAACAGAGCACAAAGACTTCAGCAAGTCAGAACAGCCCCTTGTGCACTGTACCTTCACAGAGGCACCAGGCAAAACTAAAAAAGTGCATCCCCAATACCCAGGACCACTCAGCAGCCCATCTGTTCAGCTTGCTTAAGGGAGCTGTGAGCCAGATACAGCTGCTCTTCCCTGCAGTGAGCACCCATTTAGCTCAGTGTTTCAGGAAGCTTTATTCCCTCCACCCTCACCTTTCATTTCTTTAACTACAGTTGACAGGACAAGAAAGAGCTCTCCTGTTAAGTTGAGGCTTCAATTTTTATGAGGCTAGGGTCACACCAACCATGTCCATGAACTTCTGCATCTGCTTCTCAACAAGTAGTTCTTCTCCACTACTCCCAGGTAGCACTTTCCTGCTCCACCTGTGCTGTGAACAACCTGATATTGCAGTGCCTCCAGGAATGGGGACTGCTTCTCAAACTATTGCCTAAAGGAAGTATGGTATTCATTAATTTGGATTCAGCTTCATGTGATACTGCTCTGTGGTCAAACGTCTGAGAATTATAGATGAGCTAGTTCAGATTCCTACATATATTTATATATGTAAATATAGGGAGAAAATTTAATTTCTTCCAGATAGTTTTATATTTAGCATGGTAACTTTGATTTCACCATTTTTGTCCTAGAAAATACCGAGTCCTAAGAAGTGTTTATAATCATTCCATAGGGAATTTGAATAACTCCAGGCTCTGCAAAAACTGGGATCGACTATTTCATGTTAAAGTGAACACTACTGCTCTGCAAAGAATGGCATGAATGAGCCACCTAGAACTTTAAGGGACCGAGGCAGTATGTACTTTCCCAAGCACAAAACGCAAACTCTCAGTTAATAAAAGATTGACCCTCTTTCTTTCCATTCATTCTTTCCCATTTCCCCATGTTTGAAAAACAATGTACAAGCATTTGAGTAGATAAACTTCTAAGAAATATCAATAGAAGTATAACATTAAGAACATTTATAATGATGTCATTAAAACACAACAAGACATCAGCCAGTATAGTATTGACTAAACACTAACCAAGCCTGTAGGAAATTATGAAAGTACAATTAAACACAAGGCTGAGCTTCAGCCAGGAGAGCTCTGCAGCCACCAACACTACAAGTCACTCAGGGACCTTACAGGTGGCAAAGGAAGCGTGAACAATGCCAGGAAGCCCCACAGCACATTCCAGAAGCAAGCTGGGGCCTTCCTGTAGCATGTGAAATCCATTCCTTTCATGGGTCTCCCTCAGGCCCTCTTCCTACTTCAGACAGCAATTCCTTTCACTCTAAAACATAGCTGAGTCCTCATTTGACACTTTCTTTCTCAAAAGCCATCTTTTTTCCAACAGTCCCTGAACTGAAAGGCCTCAAGGGCCAAAGCAGCTCCTCCAGGCACAGTGAGCAGCCTGAGCTGTGCATCCCAGCCCCATGCCCTCTAACTAAAGGAGAAGCAAGCAGCTGGAACCCAGCTGCCCACAGACTACAGATTTGTGTAGTTATTCAGTTTGTCGTGTTTTATTATGGTGTTGACAAAGAGAAGCTGAGTAATTACGATAAAAACCTAACTCAAATCTTTTCCACCAGCGCTTAAGTTAAATGGGACGCCTCCTACCTCATTCTGAACAAGTATTCAGCAAAACTTATCGTGCAGCAGGACATTTGCTGATTCTCCTGTATCACTCACTGATAGGAACATACAAACTAAATGGCTACTTCAGCTAAAGATGGAAGCACTGTGCTCTACGTTAGTATCAAAAGTGATGTTTTAGAAAAAAAAAAAAAAAACTGTTATTTAAAGAAATAAACCCAACTAGCATGGATGATAGCAGTGTGATACACATGCATGCAGCTGGTATCCATTTGGTCGTTCCCAGAGGTGGAGATTAGGGAATGTCAGCTCTGCAAAGATATGTGGTACTAGCCAAAAAATAAAATAAAATAAAATAGCTAAGGTGACAAAGCTTTCTAGGTGAAAAGTTAACTGAGGTCTCATGTTTTTTCTTTCCTTGAGTCTGCTTATGTCCTTCTCCTGTGGAAGGATAGGACCAAGGGGTTTCCAGGCCTAGCCCCATTCATTTGCACAGATTTTCTTTCACGTTTTAGCTGATGTCTTTAGGAGAATGAGCTGGTGAACTCTATAATACTGCTACAAAACACACAGCAGCCATGTCCCAACATCTGGGGGAATTCCATGCGTAATTGGTATATATTTCAGGATTGTTTGCTCTCAGTTCATTACTTAGAGTAACCACGCAGTAGACCCCTAAATGCCACCTACACAACACTAAAAACAAGAGCCTTCCCAGTTAAGACAAGCCCTTAAATGCACTGCTACCCAGACCCACATATTTCTTTCTAATGTGCCATTCCTAATGAGTTGCTGCTTGGGAATTACCCTACTTCTGGAGCTCCGACCCTATTCTGGACTCCAGCACACCAACTGAAGAGATCAATGTCCATCAGTTTTGGACTTCGCAGAGAAGCCAACTATTAAAGCCATTTTACTGCTTAGCTATAAACTATAATCTGAAATAAACAAATTTTCCCTATCTTTCCAGGAACATTTCCAAGGATAAGGCAAACTATAAAGTGCATGCAAAGTTCACTCAGTGCATGGAGTTTCAAGGCTGCACCGTAAGTAGTTCGGGTCTGGGACAGGGCAGGTTGCTTTTACCGTGTCAGGTAAATGGCTTCCTAATACATGACAGTATGGAGGGGAATAGTAGCACATACGGGTGTCCTTATGCTGGTTCTAAAGTAGCTGGTATACAACCTATTAACAGAGTAACCCTACCAGAACAAAAAATCGCTCTGAACTTCAGTTATGCCTTTAGTAGATCTTGCAGTAGATTATTTTTTTTTTGGTAGACTTTATTAGTTTATTTTTTTAAGCAGATTTTTAGTAGATTTTGCAGCACCATGATCTCAGCTGGAGCCAGGCAAAGCTGACTGACATACATGGCAGTCAGAGGTACAGGTTGCAGAGAAGACAGACCAGGGCCCTTTTCACCATGAGAAAAATCAGCACCAGTAAGCTAGATAGGCTTGCTAATCAAGCCGGTTAGCAAATCCTAGCTGCTTCTTTTTCTCCTGTTCTAGATGCTTGGAATTGGGATATTCGCGTTACTCCTGCTCAGCACAGCCAAAGGTAAGCATATGGAGTTATCGTTTGTGAAGTCTTTCTATGATGCTGGGTTTTGTTAGATTTTATTCTGCACTGTGGTGATTCCACGCTTACTGATTGAGGTTACATGGTCCACTTTCCTATACAAGGATGGTGAATTGAGCACGTGTCTATATGCGTGTTGTCTTTTCTCCACTCTGGAAAACCCACCCTAGGAGCATGAAAGAAGTGCTGGTGTCTTCTATCTCAAAGGAAGGCTTTCCTTTCTCTACCAAGCTACATTGTTAAGAAATGATTTGTTGTACTCTTCTTTAGTGATGTCAGTGGGGAAAAAAGCAAAGCAGTTCAATGGGTGCACAGCTTTATATTCGGCAGAAGTCACTGGCTTATAAGATTTCTCACATAGTTAGCTGCTCAGCAGAATCTCCAGTTACTGCTGATTATTTGCATTAGCTTGGTTTGGTATTAGGAGAAACTCATCAGCTGTCTTTGCATTAGGCAAAATGCAGCTGAGGAAAGATACCCAAGATATGGTATAGGATGCCCCCAGGAGAACCGCACTGAATACTTTTTATATGAGCAACAGGGTGACTTCTTTCCTTGGGATAAACCATAGCCTTTGAGAGCTAAGACAGGACAAGTGCTGGTCTTTGCTTTATGTAAACTGTAGGATTTTCAACAGACCAAGAGACCTCTAGAGAAAAGAGGTTATATGTTATGATTAGTCTGCTGTTCTGTACTCATTCACAAATTCATGATCTGATCTACATGTTACAGGAAAAGAAGTTTGCTATGAAAGGCTGGGATGTTTCACAGATGATAGACCATGGTCTGGGACTGTGGAAAGACCAATCTATAAGTTACCCTGGGATCCAAAAAAGATAGACGTCCAGTTCCTCCTGTACACAAGAGGAAACCCTAATAACTTTCAAGTAAGAACTACTGTGCTTTAAATGTTGGTAAATGACATAAAAAAAGGAGTAAATAAACACAGAGTTCAACTAACAGTGTTCCTGAAAAGTGTTAGAAATAGCCTTTTCTTTTTTCCCCCCCCCAAGAGGGAAACTCTTCGAGCTGCTTGGCAAGCTCTCTGGGCAAAATTTTCTTTTTTTTTTTTTTTCCCCTACAGCAAAATAGCCCTAGCAGCCCTCACAAAGCAGCGCACATTTTCTATATGCCCACTGAGAAGTACTGCAAAACAATATATTTTTTAATGTTGGGTGATTTATTTTTTTTTCTCCACAGGTAAGATGAAAACATACTTAAAAGAAAGTTTTGGCTGCTCTGAGACGTGTGTCAGAGCTTGCTCTGAGGGGAGATACAGACCTTAAGCCGTAGTCACGTGAACACTTGCAGATGAGCTTAATTTTACAAAACTTTTAAACACCTATACAGAAGAACACAGTTTAGCTCTCCACAATTTTGATAAATATTTTTTTTTACAGAAAAGAGATTTAGAACCTTATTCATGTAATATCTACAACAGGCGATCTCTGCAGTTGAAGCCACAACAATTGGGCACTCAAATTTTAGTACGAGCAGGATGACAAGATTTATTGTACATGGATTTATAGATAACGGAGAAGAAAACTGGCTGTCAGACATGTGCAAGGTATGTACTGCAGGGAAATCCTGTCCCTGGGAAGTTCCTTAGTTTGCATTTAATAATACATTCCTATATATTGTCTGCTTTCTCTATTTCTAATAATTTTTTTTAGTACTACTTGTAGCAATAAGAAGGGTTAAAAAAAAGGCCATGTTTTTTCAAATAGTTAGCAACTTAGACTTGCAGCTCTGCACCTTGAGGAAAAACATTAGGTAAAATGCATGAAATCCTTCACTTTACTGAAGTGAGTGACAGTGGGATTTGGCTCAGCAAGTGTCTTTTTTCTTGGTTAAAACCAAAACAAACCCTGGAGCAAGATGTTGGTTAGGAAAGGAGGAGATTCCAGAAACAGCTCCAGAATAGACTTGTAACTATTGCTTCATATTTCTCTAGACAAGAGAGAAGGTTTGTAGGTGTGGAAAGTCCATCACAAAGGCATGGACTGCCACTTGGGTGTTGGGGACATGGACTGGCCACTAACAGGAGCAGTAGGGCTGTAGAAGTGTGCAGCCAGAAGGGACCTCAAGGGAATCATTGTGAACCAAGCCCTCAATCTAGGGCTTGCTATGAACACCGAATGAAGTACAAAGCACTCTTTGTACTCTATTGATTTTTGCACTGATTCTCCACTTTCTCAATTTATTTCTTAACCTCATTAACACAGGGCTAAAGCAGTTGCAATTCCAGCTTGTGGTTTTCTCAAAACCTCTAAACATTGCTTTCTATTGCAGCTGCTAATGAAAGCTACTAGTCATAGAGCACACAGAGCAAAATACCAGTTGATGGCATATGACACTACTTGGATAAGGTTTTTCAACTAGGTATTCACACCATTCCAGTTTTGTGGAAATTATATATATTCTTATTTTACATAAGAGAACACTATGAGGAATAAAGTTAAAGTCCACTAAAATCAAAGTATTTCACACTTACTGCATCTGCATTACCTGTTTTTCTTTGTTACCAGCTCAAAAGAAATTATATTTGACAGGTTTTCTAGATGAAACATACCTACATTGATTAATACTTTGCGAACACCTGGGAATGACTGTTGGATTTATTAGTTAATAATTTGTTCAAAGTATCAGAAGCAGTTTGATCTTCTGTAGCTCTCAGTGTAAAATGAGAGACTCTTGGAGATTTTTTTTTTTCTAGAACCTCACAATCAAGAGGACAGCTCACATTTTAAAAGTTCCAACTGGTCCCTCAAATCTTTTTGGATAATTTTCATTAGGACTTTGAGACATGAGATAAATTTTTAAATTCTTTCCGTACTCTGGTGGTCTATGCTTTTATCACAATACTCCAATTGATTTAAAAAAATAATAGAAGTCAATCTCAACGAATCTTGTTTAGTAAAGAGTAGATCAAGAGGGACTGTGAATATATCAACCCTCGTATGTGTATCTGCTATCTGTCCTTCTCAATAGAGCTATTACTTATCTGCACATTTGTGTTTTACCATTTCTAATATGGTCACAGACTGCTGTTGCTTTTTTCTGTTCTTTGCTAGTCGTACCTTGATTTGTATGCTTCTGTATGCCTGAACGTAGTGCAAAGGAAAGTAAATATACTAAATCTACTAAAGCAAACTACACTTAACCAAACAATCCAGCTCAGAGGAGAAAAGCAAAGCTCCAGATTCTATGGCAGACAATGAAGCATCTGCCCATATAAGCACCTTCCAAAATAAAGCCCAAATGAATATTCAGTGACAGCAGCGACTTATGCAACCTCTTATTAGAATGCACACTTTTTTATGAATCTATATCAGGAAAACACTGATTTTAGTAATGCAAAATTCTAACTGAATTCAAATTAAAGAAGTACTTTTAAATAAATTAAGTGCACCAGTACACGTGTAGAGCACTTTAGTGTTATATACAAAGTCTGATTGAAATTAAGTGTCAGGACTTGTGCTGTTTTGCCCTCTGCACAAAATACTGCTGTGGGTATTTAAAATGATGGAGTGGCCATTACTGCAGCAGACCACCCCATTTCGGGCATGTGCATGCTCACACAATACTGTGTCCAGACATGGCCACAGATATACACTAAGGTTTTGGTTCTTGGAATGTTCTCAAACAAATTCATGCAGCATTTATTAGTTTGGATTCACAATGCTTATTACAGCCAGTACAGTTTGTATATACTATTGAACTGTGTGGTTTTTGCTTTTGTTTTACAAAACAGAGGATGCTTACAGTGGAAGATGTGAACTGCATCTGTGTAGACTGGAGCAAAGGCTCAAAATGTCAGTACACCCAGGCATCGAACAACGTCCGTGTTGTAGGAGCTGAAATAGCTTATTTTATAAATGTGCTTACGGTAAGAATTTCACGTTTACATGGATACAGTTATAATGCTGATTTGGGAAAAAAAAGTGATTCAGGAACCTTCATGAATGTGAATGTCATCAGTAAAAGCATTTTCTTCTACTCAGTGATTATTTTAGAAGTTCTGCTGGAAACAGATTTATGTTTTAGACAGAGAACTGTGATAACAGCAAGCTTAGTAAACTTACAGATATCAAGATCTTCAAGACATCCCCATGCTACAGCTGAATATTTGTCCCATAGGCATTAACAGATGTAAAGAGCTGCATAGTTTTAAATATGCAGAAATAACGGACACAGTAGACTGCCTTTTCATGGGGACAAAAACGTATAAAATAGCTCTTAAGAATGACTGAAAAACAAACAGCGACTGGAGAGCAACTGCTCTCAGGTGACCAGAAGTGCCTGGGACCTTTCCAGCTGCCCCCAGGGAAAGCCATCATGCAGTGCCTACATCTCCAGGAGGTGCCGCATGCCCCCTTTCTCAGTCAACTTTATGTGGGAAGCAATGCTTGGTTTGAAGCCTTCTTTTCATCTAAGTGCTTTCAACATGCATTCCCCTTAAGAGAACTCTGAATTACTTGACAAGACAGTATGCTGGGGCTTGCAGGGCTCAAACCCAGCGCTCACCCTCCACATCTGCATTCCAGCCGCTGAATTACTGTCTAAAAGGCTGAAGGCATCTCTTCTCTTGCATCATCTTCCAGCTACACACGGTGCCTCACCTGCCAGATGTAACTAACCCTGGTTGAACCCTGCAAGCAAGATAAGCTTTCTGAGAGTCTTCAGTGGTCTAGGATGTAAAAAGGGTGTTGAGTCTCTCAAGGCTCAGTGACAGGGCTGTCTAGAGTTGTAAGAGCATCCAAATGAGGGCAACAGCTGAATAAGGAGCTTTGGAAAAAAACATGTTTTGGATATAAGCACCTAAACTGGCAAAAAATTCTGAGAGTCTATAGGGTATGCTGAATACCCTTGCAGATTAGGCCCTGAATCTGTAGTCAAATTAAGAGTTGGCTTTCAACCCCTCTTTACTTTTTCCTGTTGTTGATAGAAAATGGAAGCAGTAAGGTATTATTTCTAATTGGTGTTTTCTCAGGAGCAATATGGATACTCTCCAGCCCAAGTTCATATAATTGGACACAGCCTGGGAGCACACGTGGCAGGGGAGGCTGGCAGGAGGAGGCCAGGTGTTGGAAGAATAACTGGTAAGGCAGGGATCAAAGTCACAGCTCATCCTAGAGATACCACTGCTTAACGGAACACTGCTGTTCATTTTTTCCTTCAATCGTATCTGACTGGGGGACATAGTTTAGTCAAGAGTAATTTGGGCAATATATAATTTATCTTGTCTCACAGTACAGGCTGGAGCTGCACCCTGGCATGCCTGGGGGGCAGTCAGCATGACGATTATCTTGTGTGCGTATATTTACACAGCAATGGGAAAGCTCCCTGCAGCTAACAGAGCCAGAATGCCCCCTGCAATGACATCAGTTGGCTTCCTGATGCACATCAATGCATCTCTGCAGAGCTTGCTTTCTGGTGCCTCAGCCCAGCAGTGTCACTGCAGCGTGCCCACAGCTCGCTCCAGTCCAGCTCGTCTGCAGCAGCACTGGAGCCACGCTGTACCACAACAGCATTCTACTGTCACTGCTGGAAACGAGCTCACAATGATGAATGTACACGCAGAGCCAACTTCAGCTGCTGTGGTTGGTTTTTTTTGTCATTGTTTTTTGTTTTGTATTTTCGAAATAGTTTCTCCAACACTACTACAATCATAGAATCACAGAATGGTTTGGGTTGGAAGGGAACTTAAAGACCATCTAATTCCAACCCCAGGGACACCTCCCACTAGATCAGGTTGCTCAAAGCCCCATCCAGCCTGGCCTTAAAGACTTAGACCAGGAAAATAATCCCTACTTCCTTGTCCTGGCAGCTTTTCTCCTGCCTTTTTCACCTTTCATTTATCTCACCTTTTATATAGAAGCACATCTGATACACAACATCACAGCCATTGCTTGCAGGTCATTCCAAAGCATACTAGAAGCAGCACAGCAGTGAGGACAATTATTTTGTACTGCAGTTTTGGTAACAAATACAATTTTCCAAAACATAGTGCTCCAAATCTGATGTTTCAGAAGCAATAGGCTGACCTTCTCAATATCACCCACAATCACCATGATCTAGGACTATATAAACCTTTCACCTGTAGAACACGTTTACAGTAATGAAATTCTGGGTTTTACTCTTTTTGTTGTTGTTGTTTTGTTTGGTTGGTTTTTGTTGTGTTTTTTTTTTTCTGTTGTTGTTTTGTTTGGTGGGGTTTTTGTTGTTTTTCATTTATTTCCAGCAAGCTTTCTAAAGTTTAATTTCTTATGTAACTTGATACACTAAATCTCTGGTCTCAGGAGCAAAAGTTGAGTAACATGGGAACATATCATCTGCCCAGATTTAATGGAACTTACTAAGAAACTGTAGATTTCACTTGAACTCCCTTCTTCTTTCAGCATTCATCTGCTTATTTAGCTATATAATTTCATAGCATCACTTGCACGAGCTGACTTTTGGTCATCAAGGCATATTTTCCACTACTGAATTCAAAAGTTATGTAGATTTGCTTGTAGAGGTGGGCTCACTAGTTGCTGGCATCCACTCTGTATGACCTTCATGTGGGGCTTTTGTAACTTGAGCTCTGAAATGTTTTCAGGATCAGACCCTCACGTTGAGTTATTTTGTGTGCGCTTCTATATCTAATGACTTCCTCTACAGATAGACCTTTAGATGTTGAATTTCTTATTAAAAACGCCACGCTGGAAATTTCAACTTGTATCAGCTGTCTGTCTGTATAGGGACGCCCTGAATGCTGTGGTTTGGGTGACAGTTGCTATATATAATTCATTGGATTTCTACCTTCCAGCAGCCCTCTGGTTTAGTCTCTTTTCAGTATGTAGCAGCACATTTTCTACCAGTTCCTCCACCTGCCTCCTCTTATGGCAGAGGCTCTCTCTCCATCTAAAGAAGGCTCAGCATCATTAATGCCTGTACACTCACGTTCCACAGAGCCTTCCTGTTTCTTGTCACTGAAAGAACATCTCATTCACTGCATTTTCCAACTAACTTGACAACTCTTCCCTCCTCTCTAGAAAATATACGTTAAATCTCTGGTGAGTCACAGCCCTAGGTAACTACCCACTTGCCTTGCCAAGTGTCATATAAAGATTTCCCTTTTCCACAGGATTGTATTAACAAGTTATTAACCCAGCCCTTTTCTGTTACATTCCCTTAGGGATTTCAGGCTTGGTGAATCTTAGACTAATAGTCTACAAAGTTCAGTCTAAAAGCAAAATCAAAAGCTGCTACCTAAGGAAAACAAGAGATGCAAGTATAAAACCATAATATTTTGTAATCTGCAGGAGTACACAGGCTCCCAGAATTGCAGCAGCAATTTGAGAGGCAAATTGAGTAGTATTTTCTGCTAGGATCAAAAGCAAAGATCATAACTTCAAAACTAGATGCCTTTTCAAAATCTGACTGGAGCCAGAAGTAGGCATGTTGATTTCAACAATTCCAAGCACATGGCAGTAATGCTTTCAGTATCAATTCCTGTCTGAGTATGCTCAGATGAGGTACTCAAGAAACCACATAGATGAGCACTATGGGATGTGGACACAGCAACCTTGATTTGAGCAACACTAACTTCCCTCAAAATAATAACCAACCTCCAAGTGCTGGGATCCATTATTGAAATAAGTCACCAAAATTCAACACATTTCTCACAAGTAACCTTCTCTCCTACCTAGAATTCAACACTAAGCCATTTGGAAAGAGTGCACATATCATCATTTTATTAACGTGTATGCTACTTAGATATAAGGAGGCACAGACGGCAATATATGAGACATTAATTATAAACAACCATACTATTACATAAAATGACACATTTAGATGTCTTCAACTGTACATGACACTAACCTTTTTCTTTCAGGACTGGATCCTGCTCAACCTTATTTTCAGGACACTCCAATTGAAGTCAGACTGGATAAATCTGATGCAGAGTTTGTTGATGTTATCCACACGGATTCAGCTCCCACTATCCCCTACTTCGGTGAGTGTTCAGCTTTACTGTATTGGTACCTAATTGTTTGTCCTGTGTGGCACCTGAATGTCCTAATTATTCACCAAGACTCAAGTATGCTGGGTGGTTCTTAGACAATTTAAAAAAAAAAAAAAAAAACACACAGTTCTGGTCACTGAGACTTCATATTCTCAAATACCACAGATAAACCTCAAGCCAACAGCTATAGATATGAGATGATGTGAATTTAAAACGTACTTACCCCTACTTTAAATGCTTCAGGTTTTGGAATGAGCCCAGCAATAGGACATCTTGATTTTTATCCAAATGGAGGAGAGCAAATGCCAGGATGTGGGAAGAATCCTGTTTCACAGATTGTAGATATTGATGGCATCTGGGAAGGTAAGTAGGTTGATTACACTACAAATTTAGAGGAAGGTCAACCTCAAAATGTAATGACTGAGCTATTCTTCATTCAGGTGTTTTGTGTTAGCCTTTAGTGGGCCCACCAGCAATGGCAGCTACAGAGTGCAGTGAAACTGCTAGCATGCTCAAACAAAACACTTTCCAGTAATTATTCCCATATATGGATCAAAAAAGAAACAGGACAAAGGCTTTGGTCTGGAAACCTCCTCTAAAGTAGCTAATAGCACAAACAAATATTACTTAAGCTGTGCCAAAATCTTTGAAGGGTTTATAACGACACGTTTAACTTTGGTGGAATAGGGCAATGATACATCTACTTCTGCTGTGGGATCTTCAGCTGCAAGTCTTCTGACATAAGCAATACATTTAATTTTCTTTTCTTTTCTTAAAGCTACCCATCACAAATCTGGATTGCATTGAAGCAGTATAATTTGTCTATTTTTTAGTCAGCTAAAAAAAGATTGGAAAGAGGCTGCTCAATAATTTTTTCTTTGTTGTTTTGCATAGTTTCAATAAATGCTCTAATTATTTTTTAAACATCCGTATAATATTATAAACTTACATTGCACATAACAGAACATTTAAAAAAAAAAAAAGTTTTCTCCTCTAAAGACTTCAGTATACAATTTGAGCTCTTTCTTACACTACTGCAAGCACCTTATAGTCTGGGAACCCATTAATTTCTATGTGATAACCAGCCTTTTTATCTAGGTTTTAATCAATGCAGCTGGAAGCACTACTCCCCCTCACTCTCAAGTAAACTTATTATCAATAATGGGGAATTAAAGCACAAAGAAATAACAGTGTTGTATATCATATTCTTTTTAATCTAAAGACAGGAAAATAAATGAAATATAAAGGAAAATAATATATTCATTATTTTAATTTTAAGAGTCTTCCTCCCTTAAACACTTTCCAAATAACAATAATTTTGTTTTGAAGTCCTCAGCTGGAATAAATCAGCATTGCCCAGTTCAAACCGAATACTTGGCATTCAGTTTTCTTTTGTTATGGTAATGCAACTATTGCCTATAAAAGACTGGTTGGTGCAGCTCTCCTTTCTATTGTGAAACTCGGTCAGATTACTTGAAAAAGCGTTTTGGAGGGGGGGGACTAGGGGTGGGCTGGGCTGCACAGTCAGTCTCCACAAAGCAAGTTCATATTTTACACCTGTTGACTCAATGACATTCCTCAGAGCATCAATTCATTGCAAAAGCAAGGTTCAAACCTCATGTTCACCACTCCAAGAGTAGTGGGGAGGCTTTTGAGTGAGAATAATAAATTCTGGTGGCATGGCAAGTGCTGTGTTGTTATCTTTTCCTGTTTGTTTACCAAAAATAAGAACTAACCCGAGAGCATTTTTTCACAGGAACTCGGGACTTTGTGGCTTGTAACCATTTGCGGAGTTACAAGTATTACTCGGACAGTATTATCTTCCCTGATGGATTTCTGGGTTATTCTTGTACTTCATACGATGCTTTTCAAACAGTGAGTATTTTTCAGAGCCTCGGGATGGGCCATTTCAAAAGCAGTGACTCTTATCAATACATCTGAAATTTGAAATTCAATTTATTTTTGCTAGCTTGCACCCAAATGGGTGCACATGTAAGAGAAGTGACAGACATCTTACAGTGTTATAGCCCATGAATGGGTCAAAGTAGGATAAGGTAACAGCAAAACAGTGATATCCCTGGTACTTTGCTGCTGTCACAGCCCTAAGGTGCTACTGGAGCTGGTGGGGCTCCAGGCCCCAGGCCTATCCTGCAGTGTCAAATGGGAACAGGCAAGGAGGAGAGCCTGTCCCAGTAATCACAGCAGCAAGGAGAATCCCATAGTGTAGCAGATGAGCTTTCAAATGTAGCTTAAACATCTTTTCAGAACAATAAGAAGTAAAATAATACGTAAAGGTCTGATGGGGTTAGTCCATGGTCAAAGTACTTTGGTGAATTAAGATAGCCTCAAGGACAGAGGACAATGCTTTATGGACCAAGGGCAGGAAACCCTTCCCTGTCTCAGACTGGGAGATAATGAACTACAGCCTAATTGTAGCAGGGAGGCAACAGGCTCATCATATCCCACAAGCAGCACAGACAGAAGGGAACAGAGCAAGGAACAAGTATAAAAGGTATAAAATTGACCTTTATACGTTCTGACCAGGTGATACAGATCACTCTGGGAGAAGGCAACTACATGCTTCTGTCACCAGGGTAAAAAGCTGCTTTCAAGACAAAAATGAGCTTTGTTTTCAACGCAAAAGACTTTCTTGACCCAACCTGAAGGTATGAGGAGACATCACTCTTTCTCAGAAATTGCTGGGAAAGAAATCTTCTCCTCCTTCTCCCTGCTCCAGTTCAAGACTACTCAAGGATGTCACTTATACAGCTTCAGAGAGCAAGATGGCATGAGAAAAAACATGGAGCCCTGAAAAATCAGTCTTGCAGAACTCTGGCTAGCTTATATGATCTTTCTGTAGTTACAGAAAGAGTTACTTAAAACTCGTTGCTGTGATTCATGACCAGTTAATAATCAGTATTATTATTATTCTTATTTTTCTTGGCTGTCTGGATAATTTTATTAACAGATATATTTATTTTCACTAGGAAAACTGTTTCCCATGCCCAAAAGAGGGATGCCCAAATATGGGTCACTTCGCAGATAAGTTCAAAGCCAGATATAAAGATAACAGTTTTGTGAAACTTTACCTGAATACTGGAGAAGCCAAGGATTTTGCTCGTGAGTTTTGATTGCTTCAGTTGCTACCTACTCCCTACTCCTTGTAAACATACTTTTTCCCCCCATTTTACGGTTAATTTAAACAGATGAATAGACCTCATAGCAGTACAAATGGCTCTTCGGTCCTTGTGCCTTTTCTTCTTCTGCTCCAATACTAATGCCCTGCTTTGTGCCCTCCAGCACAAGAAGGACATTGGGCTATATAGCCAACTGGAAGTCACCGAGATGTTCAGTGGGCTACACTGCAAGGTGCATGGAGAAGGGATGATAGGCAAAGCACAGAAGTCATAGGAAAGGAAATTCTTACTAAATGTTATGAAAGTGTCTGTCACCATGGCAGTGGTTAAAGGCAGAAAGAGAGGCCTGGAGAAGCTGTGGAATCTCCAACTCTGGAGACAGTCAAAACTCAACTTGGCAATGAGCAACCTGACCAAAGCTGATCTTGCTTTGAGAAATTGATGGATTAGATAACTTCCTTTACAACCTAAGTTATAAGCTATCCTAAATGTCAGCTTTCATAAGACAGTTCTCCCTTCATGTTTGCAAGCAAGAATCAGAGGGAGAAGAAGTGCTTTGTCTAATTGCATGCTAAAGGCAATTTCCTACTCATAGAAATGATCACATTGGATATTTTTTTACACTCCTTTTATACTGCTTATACTTGGTATGGATCAGTGTTTTTTCCCAGTACTTCCTTCTTTCCAGCTTCACTGTATGTAGAAACATTTGTGGTCAAAATGCTCAGGTCTATGATGTGTTTGTCGTGTTACGAGCTAGGTTTGTCAGTTGGTTGCTTTCAGAAAGCCGTACAAACGTCTACCCATTTCTCCTGTTGATCTCATTAAGACATAACAACAGATCTGACTCACTGGTGTTTTGTTTGTGTTGCACGGTTATAACCCAATGAAAAATGGTGAGCACCAACAGTCCTGCATGACAGCATTGTATTAACTTTGCCCAGTCCAGGCAGCCTGGGATGTAGCCTTGAGCTAAAAGTGCAAGGCAGTGATAATTTTTTATTTTATTTTATTTTTGCTTTCAACTACATTACACAGAAAAGAAAAAGAAAAAAAAATGATATTTTGGAAATTGTTTCTCTCTGGGTATGATCTAACTCACTGTATTTCTTCTGTGTAGTTTGGAGGTACAAAGTAACCGTGACACTCTCTGGAAACAGAAAAGTAACAGGATATGCAAATATTGCCCTGTATGGGAATGATGGGAACACAAGGCAGCATCAGATTCTCAAGTGAGTTCAATATTCAATAGAAAAGAAACTTCTCTTCTAGAATGCATAATTCATATTTCTAATAATATTTCTGTTTAAGTTAGTCCAATTTTGCAGAGCAAATTCTACTCCGAGGTACAGCTTCTTGATGCAAATGCAGAGACAATTCACTCACTCTGGATTTACTTTAGAGGGGAAAAGTTCAGAATGCAGAATTTTAAAATCTTAGAAATTTAAAACATTAGAATTTGGTGCAGTCTCAAACTGCTGCCAGTTAGAGCTCGCTCTGTTGATGCAACATGAAATTAGGAGCCAGATTATGAACTATGGTGACCCAAGAGCAGATGCACATTTTACTCAGTCACACTGCTGTAAGTTTGAGAACCTCTGGTAGAGAGCCGGTCAGAGCAGGTGGTGGATAATCCTTTTGGCCATCCCAAACAAATCCAACCTCTGTATCAAATAAATCAATTAACATTAAATAAGATTTTTTTTTAATGTGCAAAACATGGTATAAACCCTGCCTACATAAGCAACAGGGAGCAGCTCTACCTTCTCCATAGGGATTGTCCTCTAACTGAGTGTTCACAGTGAGTTATGACTGCACCATATCAAGCCTATCTGCCTTTGTTTCTTCTGACAAATACTGATTTGGATGCATTATATTGGCAAATGGACTGGCATGCTACTAACTTTCCATTATACTGACATACTACTAACTTTCCATTGACTTGCCACCATAGACAATCAGTTGATGGGACTAGTAATTAATACTAAAATGCCAGCCAGTCTTGCATCCATAAAACTTTTTTTTTTTTTTCCACAGGGGAACCCTCCAACCAGACAACACTTATACAACCTTCATTGATGCAGAAGTTAATATCAGAACAATTACAAAGGTTAAATTTCTTTGGAACAACAACGTGATAAATCCGACTTTCCCTAAACTAGGAGCCGCCACTATCACAGTACAATCTGGAGAAAGTGGAGAAGAGTAAGTATACCCATTGTAAAAATCCTGAAAGTTACTTTGAAGGGTAAGTGACAAAAGTATATGTGGAGCAAAAATGTTTCCACAAGAAAAGGTGTTTAAAGCATTAAAAGAAATAGACTCTAAACAACACTTTTAATTTCCTCCCTTTCAAGATACTGTTCATACATAATTTCATTCACTACTACTTCAACTCTCTAGCTTAAATAACTTCAAAGAAAAAATTTAAATATTTCCAGGCTTCAGAAGGGAAAATTTCCTGCTTAACTCTTTGGGTGAGAAAGATTAGTACTGGCTTGGATTATCAGCATCATTCTTGCCAAGTTCCTACTTGCTGTCTGCAAGAAATGGTTATCTGTGTCTGAGCTTGCATTAGGATGCCTGATTCACTGTCAGTGGGAATCAGCAGAAGATTTCCATTGATATTGATGGTCCTTGAGATCACATTTGACGAGACAGAGTTGCAATAATAGGCCTACCATTCCAGAGACTAATACTTGGAAACTGTACTTAAATGGCTAAATATAAAGTCTATTGATATAGGCTAAAACTGATTTCTGTAGACTTTGTGGAGTACAGTGTGGATGCTCAGATTAAAGAAGTATGTTTTACTGATCCTATTTTAACCATCTGATTGGACTTTTTAGAACACAACCCCTCATTTGCTCAATCATTTATGTTATTTGATCCAGCCTATGACTGGATGTCTAGAGGAGGGGGTACAGTATATGTTTTAGGCCCATATACAAGTTCCTGGTTAAAATGTAATCACTTAAAAGACAACATTGCAGCTGGAAACAGTTTCAAGCAAAGGAAAATTATTACAGCACCAAAGCATTATCTCTTAGCAGAGGTAGTCCAGTCGTAGTTCCTGTTCATCAAACCACATGCTGACAAAGCGTATTCAGTGAGCACATGCTCTTCTATGGACTCACACCCTTGCACACGGAGTTGAGATCATCTATCTAGTGATGGTAGCACACAAACTGGAAAAAAAAAAATGCTTTTCAGGTAGCATGGGTGCGTGTAGTGGTTTTACTCAGCTGGGCAGCTGAAGGCCACCACAGCCACTCTCTGACTCCCCCCTCCTCAAAGGGAAAGGGGGAGAAAATATGATGGAAAGGGCTCAAGGGTTGAGATAAGGACAGGATTAATATAATTTATTACCTATTACTAACAAGGTAGAGCACTTCTTCCCCCCGAGCGGCGCAGGGGAACAGGGAATGGGGCTGTGGTCAGTCCCACAGGCAGCAGCTCTTCAAGAACTGCTCCCACACGGCTCCGTACCATGGGGTCCATCCCCCAGGAGCAAACTGCTCCAGCACAGGTCCCCCACGGGCGGCAGCTCCCCCCAGACCCCCTGCTCCTGCGTGGGCTCCTCTCCACGGGCTGCAGCTCCGGCCCGGGGCCTGCTCCTGGGGGGGCTCTCCATGGGCCGCGGCCTCCTCCAGGCCACATCCACCTGCTCCACCGGGGGCTCCTCCACGGGCTGCAGCGTGGAGATCTGCTCCATGTGGGACCCATGGGCTGCAGGGGGACAGCCTGCTCCACCAGGGACCTCTCCACAGGCCACAGGGGAACTTGTGCTGCGTGCCTGGAGCACCTCCTGCCCTCCTGCTGCACTGACCTGGGGGGCCGCAGGGCTGCTTCTCACTCTCCCAGCTGCTGTTGCACAGCAGCTGTTTCTCCTTTCTTCAGTCTGCTCTCCCAGTGACCCAACTAGTGTCACTCACTGGCTTGGCTCTGTCTAGTGGCGGGTCCCTTTGGAGCTGGCTGAAACTGGTCCTTCCCTAACATGGGGCAGCTTCTGGATTCTTCTCTCAGAGGCCAACCCTGCAGCCTCCTGCTACCAAAACCTTGCCACGTAAACTCAACACAGTGTGTCAAATGACAAATCGGGTTGACATATTAAAACAAATCCGCTTGTATAATCTCAGTAAATCTTGACAGCTCAAGACATTCACATATTTTTGTTTCCTTCAGATTCCGTTTCTGTGGTTCTGAGACTGTGAGGGAGGAAGTTCTGCAAACTCTTACTGCTTGCTAACAACACCTATGGATGCCCAAAGCCTTGCTCTCAATAAAAGCTAGTCATGCATGAAAGACTGGAGTCTTCAGTCACTGCAGTTATAATGGAAGCTTTACATACCGAGTAATGAATTGTACCTTTTAGATGCAGACATGCAAGAAGAAACCTTCCTTGCTCTAGCATGCTAAAAATAAATAAAAAATAAATAATAATAATTAAGGAATTTTAATGTGTAAGGGATGGGGAGGCTGCAGATGCACATTTTGTTATTTCTGGGTGGTCATGTGGGTTTTGTGTGTTGGTTTTTTTGTTTGTTTTTATTTTGGTTTGTTGTGGGTTTGTTGTTTGTTTTTGAGTCTGTGGATATCTCTCTATGGACAGCCTGCAAAATACAGAATTTTTACAGTATCTTTAGAAGTGAATGAGCCAATGCCCACTGGGAAAAAAAAAAATCCCCTGATTTCAGTGTGTTTCAAAACAATTTCAGACAAGGGGAAGAAAGGGGGCAGGTAACAGAATCTGGCACATGGCTTCTGGACAGTGCCATGAGAAAGCAGACATGCTTGTGAGAAGAAAGAGATGAGAGGATTAATGAATCTGATGTTCTTAACCAAACTGAAGGCTAAACTTGGAATTAGCAAGAGATAAAAATGTGAACAGAGACAGGAGGGTGAGCAGTTTACAAAAGGAGACAGAAGTTTTTAATTACCAGTGAGAAATGCTATAGTGAATGTGATGAAGAACTTGCTGAACTGATGCTAAACTAAGCTTAAACCACAGGATCCAGATAGAATTAATTTGAGAAATTTGCATATCAAATTTCAAATGTTACTGAAATTTCACTAACATGCTTATAATCAGAACAATCATCAAATTATTCTGAAATTCCATCTGCTGACCCACAGTCTTGAGCAAAACTGCCAGATGATAAGTAGTCAAGTTACAAAATGGACAATGCAATGAGGGAGCCACTTCTTTCTCATCTTTTCGACAAACACTATCAGCAAAAATGTAGTTAGCTCACAAATTAATTTTTGTCCCTAAGCAATCCTATCTCAGTTCCCTCATCCTGCTGCTGGAGAAACAGATTGTTTCTCCTCTGCTCTCAGAGGAACCCCATCCTCAATGGAAGAAAACACAGAACTGCTGAGGCCCGGAGACCCACCACTCCTTGGGACCCTTTCTCTTAAGGGGTTTCTCCTGATGTTCCCCAGGCTGGGGCCCTCTGCTCCTTCTGCCTTTCTGCATGATCTTTCCTCCCCAGAAGGTCTAGTCCTGAGAGAACATCAGCCCCCTTGCAAGGTTTTGAATTCCCCTTTCGGTGGTGGAGGTTGAAAAGGGGAGGCTGTAAAGAGGAGAATAAGAAGAGTCAGCACTGAAGATTGGCAATTTATTGGCATTCTCAGAGCTGGAACCAGTTCCTTGTGTCAGAAACAAACCGTCCCTTGATTTTACCCAACTGAAAAGAATATTTCCCATCAACTTCAGTTTTAGTTGGAAATTTGCAGGGTTGATTTTATGTTTAAAAACATTGTAAATTACACTTGTGCTACATACCCAGATTAAAATGCAATACCCAGTTGTGCTGCCCCAGGAGCACAGCACAAATCAAATTTTGACCTGGAGAATCATTGTTTCATAAGTCTCTGAAACCTTGCTCTAGAGAGGATAGTAGGGAATAAATGTATGAATTAGCAAAGGAGACATCCCTTGCAATGCTGTCATAGATGTGTGGTGTGTTAAAACGCTAAGACAATTTGTTGTCCAAATTCTCTCTCTTGAGAGGTAAGCAGATGTTTTTCACCCTGATGATGCTACTTGTGCTTTCCACTCATTACGTTGCTACCCCACCCCTGCAGCTCCTCATGGCAGCAACAAGTGCACAGCTGAGAAGTTTGCTTTTGCTTTGTATGTTTTCTTCCCAGCCTATGCCTTCCATAAGGGGTACAGGCTAACACTTATTTTGCCTCCAGTTTTTCCCATCTGTGGTCAGCCTTACAGAATAAAGGTGTAAGGCCTAACCATTTCAAAGATATGAATAGTTTGCCTTGTGCCAGGGCTTTGGTAAGTCCAGTTTTCAGTTGCTCCTACAAAGCCTTTCTCAGATCTCTGCATCTTCATGCATCTTCAGGAGACAGGATCTAGCCACAGGGCTCTGCACACTTTCACACATCACTCACACAGTCCAAGGAGGAAGGAGCACACATCGCCGCTCCAGGGAGGCGAACTGTTACGGGGTTTGCCCAGAGCTCACATAGCCACAGACACCAGAGCCAGCACCCGATGCCAGGTTTCCATGTCCCCTGCTTCCTTTAGCCATGGCTATTTGTCTCTTCTAGAATTTGGCTTCCTGATCTCAGTACCTCCTGCCGAGGAATCCTCAACAGGGTTATTAACTTCCTAACACTGCAAAAGAGTTTCTCCTTTGTCTTTTGTTCCTTTATCGTAGTATAAGCAGATTCTTGCCTACACAATTGTTTTGACAGTCATGATATTCTCTGCATTATCCTTTGCCATAGCCACTTCAGCAGCCCATGTAATTTTAACAAACACCTAACAGAATCAAGACGTTAAAGTTGACAATAGCATAATAAAAAATCTCCTTTTAATAATGAACTGGAGCTGCCGTCATCTTGTTTTAGCAGAGTAAAATCTCTCCCCCCTCCTGAACACTTTACAAAGCCATTACATAAAATGCAATGTTAAATGAACAACAAATTACTTTCCCTTTAGCTAGCTTTTAATGCTAATGGTGCTATTTATTCTTGACCTTTTCAAATATTAGATTTTTTAAATGACAACATAAAAAGAATTCTTGTTTGAAAACGCAAGCGACTTTAAACCACATGTTATTACTTGTAAGTATAGCATGCACATGCATCATTCATTTCAGTGTCCCATTTATGGCTAATTGGTATATATTTCAGTTGACATATATTGTTCTCCTGCAAACGTGTCAAATTCCTTAACGATGTCGGTGACAAAAGCATAGTGCTTGAGATATATAAATTACGCTCTTTACCATATAATCATTCTTATCTATTGGGAATGCTATTTGTGACAAATCGTGTTCAAAAATACATGCTAAATTGATTATTTTTTTAAACTTTAATATCACACCATTCATGGCAAGTCTTTGATTGAATCTTTAAATGTAGAAATGTTTTGATTTTTATCTGCATCATTTTGCAGCTTTTGAAAAGCTCACTTTATTTATTAAAGGAAGAGTAGCACAGCACAGATCTTAAAATCTATCTTTTGTTATCAGCATAAGAAAACAAATGGGCTATAATTGTGGTTATGGAATGAGTAATTTGGTGAACAATGCTTTGTACTGTAGTTTAGGTTTTATAATTCCTGCTAGAAATTACTATTATTTTGTTGGTGGGCAGCATTGCAATCAGAATTTTAAATATGGGAGTCAACTTGGGCCATATATTTTCATTATATTTCAGAATGTGTAATGTATTTCTCTCATACTTTATAAATCATCTAAGAACAATAAAAAAATGAAGATTTCATGTGACTCTAATTATTACTGAGATATAGCAGCACTCATTGTTGTCTTTAGACAATGCTGCCTATAGTCATTACTTCGCTCTATAAATCAGTAGAATAATGAGGTTCTATCTTTCAAGAAATATTTGAGTGTATCTTAATTTAGCATTGATGAATTCTTCTTTCTGGACCTCCCGAGGTTTTTTTAATCTAGTTTGTCATATTAAAGCTTTCTTCACCTAGCCACAGCAGACAGTGCTTATGTACACATATTTATTTTTATACCTTTCTGGCATGTGTCCTTAGAGGCTGCAAATAGGAATTTTATGATGTTATGCCTGAAGGCTATTTTGTTCTTAATTTGAGTGTAAATCACAGGCTGTTTTGCTACACCCTCATGCTTCAGAAATATATACTCTGTATGGTTGTATTTAATTGTCGTAAAACAAGACTATACTTGTTAAAAATCTCATTTTTTTTAAACTGAAAACAGTTTATTTGACAAAATAGATATTGCCTTGAAGAATATATATATGTATATATTTTAGGGGGGGCAAAAGACAATAAGTTCTGATATCCATTTTTTTCATCTGAAAACACTCTCAAGTTTGAAGACAATGAAAGGGGAAAAATATATCAGCATTTTTAATTGGCCAAAACAGAAGGCATCAGTGGGGGGCAGAGGAAGAAGGTCGATGTGATGCTCCCACAGCCCTAAATTAAAAAATACTAACAATGGCCTAAATGCCACTTGCTTCTAAATTGTGCCTGTATACAAACAGAAACAATTTGTAAAGTAGCCTTTAGAATAGTCTAAATGTTGTATTCAATTGCACAGCAACAACTGAGTGGCTACTACACTTGCTAGCATACTAAAGACATTTATTATGTGAGACCCAAAGACAAAAGTTGTATTCAAGTCCCCCTTTGTGCTATGGCCTATGTAATTACTGTTGTGGTACATATCATATGAAAAATCTTACCTTTAATTGCATTAAGTGGATAATTGCTCCACATCAAACCAATTATGGAGGTGAAGGGAAAAAACAGGGGATCTAAACCTGCAAAGCAATGCGTTCTTTCACAATGTAATTTTAGATAAACATAGTCTCACATGATCTCATTAAAAACAACAACAATGAGCAATTAGTGGCTCAGGTCCCTCAGTTCAGGGTGTGCAATTTGAGAGCGTGAACGGAGTTTTGATTTACATGGGAGTGCTGACTGTTTATACCCTTTGGAAAGCAAGCCTCGCGTGAGAGCACCAGCACTCCTTGCTCGGCGGAGGCAGCAGGTGGAAGCAGCCACCGCTTCTGAAGACAGCCCAGTCTCACAGGAGCACTGGTGCAGCCCTGCTCAGACACAGCTTTCAGAGTTCTTTGGGAAGAAGGAATAAAATCATCACCTCAGTTATGTGGTATGCTAAGCATACTAGGAGCATGTACATGTCTTGCCCAAGAGGGTGGGCAGAAGCCCGTGCCTTCCTTCCCTGAGCACCGAGCACTGTGCTTGCTGACCACAGTCTCAGTCAGGCTACAAAAACTCCCAAAGTGGCTGCTTAAAAAGAAACCCAGACTCTTGTCTTATACTGATGACCTTTTTCTTGATGTCCTTAATTCCTCAGTCATACAATGCTCATCTCTCATTTGATGAGGGAATAAAAGATTAACAGGAGGAAGCGTGAAAGGAGTTCTCCACCACCTTCAACCAAGGCTGCTCTCAGTTCCTCAGGAGGACCCATAGCCTTACCTCACACCTCCCTCCAACTTTACTCATCTCTCTTTTGCTGGCAGCTTGGAAACTGATGCTATCTGACAATTTATACCCACTGCCTATGGGGCATCAGAGAGGAGGGTGGGTTTGCTTCCTCTGCAACCTCACTGTGATAACTGAAGTCCGAACCTTGCACCTCTCACACAAGACAGAGAAGGAGGGTTTGGGAAAAGATGCTTCTCCATCTCAGAACAGAGGTTACAAATCCTTACACCTTCATTTAATTCAAAATGGAGTCAAAATGTCTTTGCTGGGTCATGAAAATCATCCTCTCTGTTCCTCCCATTGAACCTGAATTGCAAATCCCCTCCCTGTGTCTCTGACAAAAAGGACACTGAAGGGCAGTTTATAGCACTTCCTTGCTGTGTCTGAAGGGACACAGCAACAGAAAATGGCATATTTTTGTTGCAAAGGACATTTGTAGAGGTTTAACAACTTCTTTTTAACCAAGGAAAATGTTGAGAGTGAAGAGAAAAGTGACTGCACTAAAGAATAATTCTCCTTTTGACCCACAGAGAAAGAGGTGCCTAATGAAAATATATGATCACGGACAGTGTGAAGATAACTGTCTGATCAGATAATGGAATTGTTTTCAGTGATAAGAATGAATCCATTACTAATGCAAATAACGATAATAATTATAATTTGCAATACAGTAAAAATCACCTAGTCTACCTCCTCCTCTGACAGGAGACTGTATAACAAATTATAGGCTGAGAAAAAAAAATTCAAAGGGATAAAGGTTAAAAGATTAAAAAAAAAATCTGAAACTTAAATGCTTAACAGGGAAGTCAAGACCTGAAAGCAGAAATTGGTGCTATTAAATAAAGCAATTGTAAAGAATGAGATATTATGGAATTGATTAACTAACCAGAAACCAAACGTTTCCTTGTATCACCTACCTCTTGTCATAGATTTCAATAATTTTGAAAGAACAAAAAATTAAGACTCGGCATATAAAGAGAAAATTAATCATTTAAATACAAGTGAATATGCTAATAGAACTCTGGGAAGATTAACACAACACACCAAAAGCCCCCAGAAGTGTTCAAGACATCTGGAGAATTTCTCCAATTGTTTTTGTTTTGCTTTGTTGTCTGAAACAGGTCCAGCTGTTCTATCACTCCCAGCCAGAACTCCATCAAAGGACATTTGCACACTAGGGTTTGGGGCACATTTTGATTTTCATAACAACCCTGTGGACTTCTTTGTTCATGTAAGGGCTTATGGGCATGGAAACAATGTGGAAAATGTTTCATCTTACCTTTGCGAGGAAGTAGAACAAGAAAGGTGAAACAGCTCTATTACAGCATTTGCACTATAGTCAGCAGTTTTGTTGTTTACAGCAATTCTGCTTTCTCCATCAGTTAAGCAGAGCTGAAAATAGTGCTATATAGTGCTTACCATACATTGTTGGCATCATATCAGTCATATTGATTTAGGTGATGGAGCAATGAGAATCTACCAAGACAGCTTGTGATTCTTCCACACCCAGCAATTCTGAGTAAAATAGCAATTAAGTGACTGAGTCTAAAGCACTGTCTTCCAACACTCTTCATTTACATCCTGGTTTTCTGAAGCACAGTATGTCCCATAACAGCCACTGGAGAAGAAAAATTTAATGACAGGGAGTTCATAAGGTGGACTTGAGGTGCTGACATCTACTCAAAAGTGAGGGTGACTACCAAATGAAACAGGCTTTCTGCCATACAAAAAAGGCTACTTTGTTGCAGTTTAAAACCACATTTTAAACTGCTAAACCTCAATGCATCCTGCCTAAACATCCTCAGCAAGTCCTTCAGGAAGTTAGAGATTTCTCACCCTCCCTGAAGTTTTTCATCACAGCATTTTTCACATACCTGAAAAGCTCAACACGCTTCAGTAAAGCACAGGTAGTCTATTGGAAGTTCTGCAGTATAGGATTTGGAAGAAAATGCTTTAATGATGCCAATTCTAAAAGCAAAATGAGTGCAAAACTCACAGTTTGTTTCATAACCATGACTTGTGGTTTACCACATAAGAACACTCTATCAAAAACACACCCAACTAATATAACCTTAACTACTGCAAGGAGTTCCTAAGGCTTAAACGTGCACCCCTCAGATTGCACACAAGAAGGCCTTTAATCAGCGTTTGCAAAAGTCAAGAACACAACATGCCTCAACTACTCACATCACATTTCGTTGTTTGTTGACACTTTGCCAGGGCTTTCTGTTTCTTAATAGGATGTGCACAACAGGAGTCCTCTGTGTGTGCACACATCGACTGCGGCTTACGTTTCCAAATGTCTTTCCAGCAATGAGATGTTTATCTGCAAGAAACCAGCATCCACTGTCTAATCCTCAAAGTTGCCAATGGAACTGTTAAAAAAAAAAAAAAAAAAAGATCATATGTCTACACAACATGATTGAAAGGTTTAATTAGAGAACTAGATACAGGGCAAGCATGGGGATAGTCTTCAGATGTGTCAAGACTGTCAGAGGCAGGAAGGGTTGGGAATGCTCCTGTGTTCTCTGCGGGTAGGACAACCACAGAGACTCAGAGCTGACACTACACAGAACTTTATGAAGGTGAGTACAACAAAAGACATATAAACTGCCTAGAGAGAGAGTAACTTTGCAGCCCCACCCCTAGGACAAAACAAATTAACTCCAAAATTAATATAAATGTGTTTTAGAACAGCCTCAGTCACATTACACATGTTGCACACTGCAGATTCTTCTGCCATCTGGGACCTTTGCTTACACAAGAAACATTGGAAGAAAATTATGTGAAGGGAAGGAGGATGCTGTACTGTTGTTTGTGAAACAGCACAGTTAAGTACAGGACCCCCTGCAGATGTCATGCAGGACCAGCACGTTTTCTGCTGGATTCAGCTCTGTTCACGGTTAACTTCCTTCAACTCCTCTAAATTTGAGGAGTTGATAGTCTTCTAGAAAAGGTGCGAGGGGGCAATGGGTTGAGAAAATAGATTCATTAAGAACATCTAGACCAACACCAGATGATCTGTAAAAGCTCTGTGAACGATACATTACACTGCAGTACCCCAACCATGGCCTTGGTATGCGTTAGCAAATAGCGATGCCACGTGCAGTATGCAGTGTTTGTATGGGGGAAGCGTGGAGAGGCTGTTCTTTGTACTACAAAGGAAGAGGATATGTTCAGTTCAGTGTCCACTCTTATCAGCTGATGGCAGAAGGAAGTTCTTAGTAGAGGTGCAGAGCTTATTCCTCAGAGGGAAGGAAATGCTCCTTGTTGCTGTTATGAAAACGAGAGTCACCTCTCTAGCTCCTTAGAAGAACACTGTAGTTCAGCAATTCAAACTCTGGTATGCAGAGCTGTCAGTCTCCTGATTGCTTCCCACTTTGAAACCTTCCCCAGTCTTCAGTTGCTACTGGAACATATCAATGCTTCTGTCCTTCCACATCCAAATACTACTTACACACCTCTTAGGTTGAGTCCTTTGGTTTCCTTACACTTAATCCAGGAATGTCCTCCTTATAGTTGTTGGCTCTGCTGCAGCACGCAATATTCACAGAATAAGCTCATATTGTAATTTTCACTCCCCCGGCTTCACATCAGCTCACCTGTGGACACTGATAAAAGGATCATAGTGGCCACAATCTACCACATTCTTAAAATCCTGAAAACAATTTTTTGCCATTGCATGGTGAGGAACACCATGTCCTAGTTCAGTGGCTTCTGCTCTAGGCACAAAGCCAGTCCAACCTGGGATGTGAGCATCTGGTAAACTTCTCTCAGTTAGTACAGTCCTCGAAAAAAATGAGAAAACAGAAAATAGATCCTACTTCAATTATAGCCAGCACCTATACAATTATATGTTGAACAAAGAAGACAGAATTTCTTGGCTTGCAAAAAAAAAAAAAAGTGGTTAACTGACTTTCTTCATACACAACACTTGGTCCCTTTATATCACTGAGGTCTGTGTCCAGTTGCTTTTGATATACCTCTTGTTGATGCTGATATAATCGTACTTTTTTCTATCCAGCTAGCTTCTCAAAATATATTTACTTTTGAATATGTATCTCTCTGACTACAAAGGATTTGAGGGCTTGGCTAACAGCCAGGATGGGCTAGACTCAAAGCTCCCCTGAAGTCAGTACAAACCTTCCTATTGAATTTAATGAGATCTGAAGCAGTCCCTAAACAGTGAAAAGGCTCCCTCACGTAAGTGTTCATGTCATTTCCACCGCGCTGTCAAAATTCTTACATAGGAAACTGCCTCCTGGCTGCCAAACAGCAGTTTCAACAGGACACAGGTGACGTCCTGTTCCAGACTGCCAGCTTGTATGCTGCGTGCTGTTAAAATAGATGCCCTGTTCAGACACCAGTGGTAGCTGCTGGTAAGGGCTGCATGAAGCAATCTAGGAAGAATAGGAATAGTGACAAAGTTACGAGCTGCAGCTAAGGAATATTTTATAGTAGTGAAAGGTTATCACGGTAGAATGGGTTTCTGGGGCATCCTTTGTAAGACTGAAGTGCAAGAAGAAATGCCAATGCAAGGCAACCTTGGGTTAATATGGTGGAAGAAACAAAAACCTGGATTGCAGTTCAGCTTGAGTTGATGCATTTAAGAGTCAAGGTATTTTTCTATTTGGATTATGTTCCCAAGATAAGATATTCAGTGGTCTGAACTTATTTCAGTAGAGGGATCTGAGAAAATGTTCAAAAAGAATGAAACAGAGAAACTAAGGTCTCAAATTCTGTAGGAGTCCAAGGAGGAAAGCCATAGAAGAATTACAATGTATGATTAATTAAAACATAAGGGACATCGTGTGTTCCTCATTAGCCAATAGTTAAGGTTCCAGTGAAATCTGTTGTAAAGGGAGGAGGTAAACTCCCTTGCAATAAAAATGATGCAATTTACTAGTAGTACTATCTTTACTATTAGAAGTGCAATTCAACATTCTGGAGAATTAGAGATAAATGTTTAATGTTTAAATGTTTAATGTGCAGTAAAATTCAGAAAAGATTAAAAGTGTATGCTCTGGGAATTTAGACTTTAAGGTTTCCTTTCAATGATTTGTTTGTAAACCAAGAATACAAAATTGAGACCCATGGAACTGTACAAGAAAAATCTCAAATACAGACTCACTTTTTAAAGCTGACATCCAACATTAGTACCTAATGAGACTGGCAACTGACAGGAGTGAAAAACAGTTATACAAAGCATCCGTAGTTGTCATCAATTTATCCAAGCTGCACCTCTTGAAAATCAGGCATCTCTTTGCACTGACTAAAGAGACTCCAAATCAGCTGTACTGGAGAGAGATGTTTGGATGACGTTTAAGGGAGTTATTTAGGAAACTGAAAGGGGATAATGCCTTTGGGGAAGTTGGACGCTGCTGTCAGGGAGATTGTTTTATAAGTTGTTTTATTCCACGGTTATTAGCAGAAGGCGTGAAAACACTGTACATTTCAGTAAGGATTTCTATAGGCATGGAAGAAGCAATGTAGGATTTATACAAATTCCTTCCTATCAAGAAGGGGCTATAATTTTAAATAGAAACACTCATATGAGAAAACCTTCAAATTTGGAAAAGTCCAGTGAAAGGCCCAAATTCTACCAGTGAATGCACACACATGAACCTCCCCTGGAAATCAGAGCAATGCGCTCCAACACTGAAAGCAAAATTTGGTTCTTAATGTGTCCCTGAAGACTGTAATTATATTTCCCATTGTACTAGTAACATTAATTGAATGTTTAGCTGAAATCAAGTTCATTACAAGTTAAATACAGTACCTAGCCTATTAGGATGGTGTTTATAATTATAGTCATAGAGCACTTGTAAAACATCTTCATTGCAGCAAATAGGTGGAAGTTGGGGTGTAGTGGCTGCTATGCATCTCAGCTCATTCCCTGCATCTTTGCACCTTTGAGTAGTATTTTAGTGCAAGGTCACACACACCGCTGACTTGTCTCCATAGCTAGTGCCAACAGTCCCAAATTTTAGACACATGGCCTGCAACATTTAGCAGAAAAAATATATCACACAAGCTATCATACAAGTTCTTCAGTGCAGCAGGACCTTATTAAACATTCCTAGATCTAGAAACACCCAACGAACATGCACATTCATGCAAATATACCTGATTATTGGCAAGTTTATTGCCCTGATACTATAATATTAGCAATAAACCAGACTTTGATAAGGCTAAAAGACTACAGTCCTTTATGATATGTCTATTTTTATGACTTTCTGGGAAACAATCACCTTTTATGCATTTATTTTTAACCAACTCTTAAAGCAGACTCGTACCAAGTATTTACCATTTACCAAATATACCATTTATTTTCACTACCAGTTCACCACAAAATGTCACATTAAAGTTCAGCCTCCAAAGTCAGACTTCATAATTTGATGGTGAAATACAGTCCAAAATCCTGTATTCTGCCAGACTAAATGGCAGCTGCTCCTCAGCTCCAAAAAGCATCCTTAACCTGAATTAGTATGGAGAAGAAAAAATACTGAAATACAAAGCTACCATTTTGGCTCCGTGTCTCTGCATGGCACAAACAAGGATTGGAGTACTATAACCCATACTGATGTCCTTGGTCCCTCATGTAAAATGGAGGTGTCTGCATAAGACAGTACCTGTTATAAGGCTGCAAACATAGCCCTGTTCACCAAGGGAGTTTCCTGAGCACAGGGATTCATTGATGATGAGTTCTACTATATTAATGAGAGAAAACAGGACCAAACATACTGTGTACCTGTGTATCCAGATATCAGGATTTTTGGCGTATGTTTTCAGAAATGTCTTAACTTGAAAAAAAAAAAGTAACATTGCTCCTTCAATTAGCAGGCAAAATGTAGGGTTTTTTTGAACTGTAGGAGCTGTCCTACCAATAATTTTAATAGCATTTTACGATTGCAACTGAATTTTTGAAGGTGTGTGGTTAAATAATTGTTCCCATTTTTCATCCAATTCTTTCCTGTTAATAAAACCGAAGAGAAACATCAAGTTTCAGCATGAAAATATGTGACATATAGGGAAATGTTTCACTCTGAAAGGGCGTGTACTGGCCCTGCTACCAAAGCTAGTAGCAGTTGCTTTTATTAGTCATGCTTTGGTTGTAACTATTTGTTTTAATTAACACTGGAACTGAGTAACATTTGTCATTAGATTGTATATCTAGAAATAACAGTCTCTATCCTGGCGGTATTTTCACTGCTCCCTCCAAGCAAGCATTCCTGCATCAATGTTTATATGAAAACTTAAATGGTACTCACTGCAACTGAATCTGTTTTCTTAATAATTGATGGGTGACTGGCAGACATCTACCTTGAACACATTCTGGATTATAAGGTGCCTGGAACCAGAACAGTAATCAGCTCTAATGTGGCACAAAAATCCTTTCACCTGATAGATTACATCTGTAAGGAAAAATTAAATCACAGAAACAACAGAACAGTAATCTAAAGAAACAAACAAAAACAATTTGCAGAGACAGCTGCTGCTTCTGGTTGAAAAGAGATAAATGGCTAAATATGATCTTAGAGGCCAATGGTGTTTGGGAACTAAATCCACACCCACACCCAGGAGATCACTATGGAATATATAATTGTAAGTGTGAGGCCTTCAGGACAACAAGTGAAATAAAATACCTTGAAGATAGAGAGTAGAAAGGGATATACTCTGTCAGGAGATGTTAAGTCACGATGTCAAACCTTCCTTTAAAGTATTAGTACAAGGAAGAAAAGGGAACTGAACTCTCACGCTTTCAGGAGAGCAGCTGATTTCCATAAGGGGCTGGGAGCATCAGACCAGCACCTGGAGCAAAGTCCCAGTTCTGAAGGAGAAGGGGTGGGAGCAGCCCAGCCCTGCTTCTACCACGTTACCTGTTTTGAAGAGTACCTTGTGTCACAGGTCAGATGCACAACAAAGCAGAAAGGGTGTAATGTAAGCACCACAGGGCTCTGCTACAACCTGGTGGCCACTGACTGCAGGCATCCCAGCCGCTGTATGGCCACGGGCATGCATGGTGTGGCAGGCCAACAGCACGGCCGGGCTGGGGTACTGGCATGGCTGAGGGCAGGAGCCAGGGCCGAGCTGGAATAGCATGGCTGTCTCCTCCTTGGCGGTGGCCTTCCTGGAGAAAGCATGGGCTCATCTCCCTCTCCAGACTCAGGCGTAAATGCCTGGGAGCTGCAGTGATACTTCAGTGCTGGTGGCAACCTAAAGGTTTGGAAGAGAAACCCATGTACTGGCATCATCTAACCGCATCTACTTACCATTTCAGAGGTATTTCCCATCCTTCCACAGGCAATATTTCAGGAAAATATTTTAAGTCTGTCCTGTAACAAAAATCTAAACTATTCAATCTTACTTTTGGAAATTTGCCTTTTCCCTGGATGTGAACACGATCCAGATTTTCACCCTCTACTCAACATTCCTTCATGCTCATCTCCATTGGCTGTAACCAGGGAACCTCCACAGTTACATGGTGTTTTTTGGTTTGCATTTTCTACAATATTATGTTTTTCTAGTTATCATCAAGAAGCTCTATGAGTTTTGTAGAGAATGTCATGAAAGAAATGGTGGCTTCAGCCTTGAGCATATTTGGTTTCTCAGCTCTCATTCAGAGCATCATTACAGAAAAAGCCTAAACTGTTTTTGATGTTGTCTAAAATCTTTCTGTCTTAACTCCTACAGACACCCTATTCACAGCTACACAAACTGCAGCGGAATTTGAGTAATCACCAGCAGTGACTGCAACCTCAGGCCTGCACGGGCTCTTGGTGTCCACACATCTAGAAGGTTGAAGAGACCTGACATGCAACACATGCTGTTGGTGACACTGTTGCTCAGTTATGCATACGAAGGAGTATCCAAATGTAAGTAAAACCACTTGGTCTTTCATATCCATTTCCATCAAAACATAAACACCCAAAAAGAAAAGTTAGTTTTACTGTATTTTATTTGACATGGTTGAAGACACAAGAACACTCAAGATACAATCCAGACAAGTTGTGAACAGCTCCAAACATCAGTGAAATCTGAATTTATCTTGCACAGAGGTGAACAAGACCACAATGGTTGGTTTTATAATATAGTTTAAGACTATTTCAAGCAGGTGAGTACTGTGACATTATGCCCAACAACTTTTATACTATTCATCCGCTTAAGCCACTTCATATTATAAATATGCAGGTTATCTTGGCGATTAAATCTCTGCAATACATAATTAGCCTTCTCATAATAATGCATTAAAACTCCTGTATATATGCATTGGTAAGAATATACCAATGTTAACTGTCCTAACCATCACTGCACATGTATCATATCCTAGCACAATTAATCATTCTATCACAATTAGTTGCTAACTTTCAGCCTAGAGTTAAGCAACTTTGACCCAAACTTGCAAGTTCATGCTTAAAGCAAAACTTCAGTCAGGGCTTTCTGCTTTGCCTAAGGATAGCAGGCCTTGTCTTCTCAACACTAAGTTGCACAATGTCATCTGAAATCCCTACCAAAAAATTCTCTGCAGGAAATTTCCTGCAAAAGTATCAGAACTACTATTCTAAAAATGACCCATTTCCTAATAAATTTCTTATTAATTTTACAGCCTAACATTCTCTATCAAAAGGGGCATCCATTTGCCACTTACAATGTAAAGTTTTTTTAAACTGGGTTATAGACAACAGACCACAGCATAACGCTCTACTTACAATTCTAATTCCTTAGAGAGACAAGCTAATTTTCCATTCTCGGATTTAAAGAGGGCAACGAGGACAGTTGGGAATTTGCTCGGTAGTTCAGTGCTTTGCAAAGATAAGCTTGATAGTGCTCTCATCAGACTGAACAAGGAAGTGCAAAAATATGCAAACTCTTCAATATTTTACAGTTACAGCAGAATAATTTTAGCAACAAACCCCTGTTTGGATCCAGATGGAATCTTACAAAAGGTGAACAAAAAAGGGCAAAGAATTGCTACTGTGCGGGGAACTACACTTTAGAAGAGCTGCAGAAACTATTGTTAGCATTCCCTGCGGACAGGCTGAAAATAGCACAAAACCCATGGATCACAGGCTCTTGCAGTTCACCTCCTGTTTGTGGTGGGGGGTTGCAGCACTTTCCTAAACCAAATTCTCCATTAACCTAAGGCCAACGGAAACAAATTCTTGTAGAATTGGACCCGTTCAGTTTAACACAGGATGCAAAGACACTGAAGCCTTCTTTTATTTAAGAATTTTGTGTTTGGTAGGTTGTAGTGGTAGACAATAGACAGGCTTACCTGCATCTACTATAAATCACCGTTACTTGGCTCTGGAAAGTACTTTTTTAAAAATTAGAGTAGATCCTTAATAAAACTCCAAAACCTAGAGAAGAAGCTGTATATCCAGATCATACAAGCTAAATTTAACTTGGTTTTACAGGAGGATTCATCCATTATTATGATGAACTGCTGGAATGGTCACCATCTGAAACAAAGAAATGAAAATCCCAGCAAAATACAAGTGCATCTGTGTAATATACTTAACTGGTATGACTTGCATTGCAGGAAGAATGTTGTATTCTCTGACACACCAACATTTCCTTCCTATTATTATAAGATCAGCCTTTTACATTTCATATCTTACCATCTTTAAAGGCCTATAATTATGGAAGCTGATTGAGAAACTATGTTATTTAAAATTAACAGCTGAATGAAATCAACAGAGGCAAAGAGCATTTTTATACAAGAAAATAGCACTGTAGAAAGAAAGAGTCTGTACAATATTTAAATATTGTATATACATAAAATTATATTGTTCATAACTCATCTTAAAGTTTCTCTTGTTTGTAAACCATGGAAAGCAACACACAAAAAATCCCAGTATTTAGCTTTTAAAGCATTTAGCAGGCAGCAGGAAACCGAATGCTAGAAAGCACACTTTGTAATTATGGAAAAGTATCCAGCCGTATACTGTGAGTAGCATTCTCCATAGTCCCTTTTTTTTTTTTTTTTTTTTTTTTTTAAAGCTGAATGCAGAACAGATTTCACATTCTACTAGAGAATTCTGCAGCAGACACAGAAAACTCAACAACAAAATGCAGTGGACCAGTTCTGCAGCTCTGGACTGTGGCAAAACTCCAGGATAAACACAGAAAGCTTAAGTGCAGGATTGGAATGTAAATCAGTGAAATCATTGATAAAGCTTTCATTTCCCAGTAGTTTATGTAACTCATGCTCAACCTATTAAAAAGGAAGGTTAAGTTTAACAGTTAAGATTGCAAAATTTCAAAAATGTTATGAATTCCAGCAGGTAATCAGGCAGCTCTGTATAAATGCTTTGAAAGTGTCAGCATGTTAGGGTAATTCAGGTTAGTTTCAGTCTGCCAATTTGGAGTGGATTTAGATTTGAAACTGAAGTTCTCAGCTCATGGCAGATGCAGATCCTAGGTTTCAGAAATCATCCACCTGTAGCATTTAGCAAAATAAAAACTGTTCCAGTTTTAGAAGAAATTTTCCCGGTGAACATGCTTAAAATCTTTCCAGAATGCTGTTATTTGGAAAACAAGATGCTACCATGACCATCATTGTATTTCACTTGTGTTAGAGCTGCGTGGTCATAGCCATGTAAGAAATGCTTTATTTAATGCTATTTAGTTTTGTTCTCTTAGCCTCTGTCTTCCACTTCAATGAACATTAAAGTCAACCCAGAAATATATTAATTCACTCAATTAAAATGCTTCCAACTCAAAATGTATGATAGCACTCCTGATCTGGACATTTTCTCTCTTTTAAATCATTTAAAACTTCCTGGACAGCTATCATCTAGCCGTACTTCCAAACATTAACACAGGGATTGACTAGAAACGGTCAATTTCTGGGAGGAGTGCAAAGTCCTGAACTTGGGGAGGAATAACTCCATACACCACTATATGCTGGGGGCCAACTAGCTGGGAAGCATTTTGGCTGAAAAAGACCTCAGGGTCTTGGTAGACACAGTCTACATGAGCCAGCAATGTACCCCTGTGGCAAAGAATGCTAACAGCTGGGCAGCATGAGGAAAAGTACGGCCAGCAGGTCAATGAAGGTGGTTATTCCCCTTTATTCAGCCCTGGCAAGACCACAGCTGGCATCCAGTTCTGTGCCTCTCAGTACAAGATAAACATGGACATAAGTCTGAGTCTGGCATAGTGTTATGATGATGATTAAGGGATTGGTGTCTCATGCATGCGGAGAAGCTGAGAGAGCTGAGACTAGACTCCAGAAGAGAAGGCTTGCCAGGGGGATCAGGAATGCATATAAATATCTGACAGAAGACAGTAAAGAAGATGGAGACAGACTTCTCAGTGGTATTTCAGTGAAGGAACAAGAGGCAACAGGCACAAACTGAAATACAAGAAATTCATTTTAAACCTAAGAAAAAATCTTTTTTACAGTGAGGGCTGTCAAGTACTGAACAGGCTGCCCAGAGAATTTTAGGCATCTCCAACTTTGGAGATATTCAAACCCTGACTGGACAGAGCATCCTGTTCTAGCTGACCCTGCTTAGAGCAGAGGGGTTGGACCAGATAGCATATGGAAGTCCCTTCCAACTTCATCTATTCCCTGTTTCTGTGATTTCATGTGGAGGCTAGTAAATGTAAGTTTATAAGACCTAAAAAGGGGAATAACTTTGTTCTTAATAATTTTCTAAAGTATAATGAGGGTAATGCTAGCTATTTAATCCAACAGATAGTTCTATGAGCTTTGACAGGAAAGGTCTTTTTCTCAAACTGGGGCAACCAACAGTAGGCTCCTAAAATATGTATGTTTCCTAAATATAATTTAGGGCTTTCCAAGGATATTCTTTTCAGTGGGATCTAAGAACTGAAGAAGCTCATTTCCCACTTCTTTACAAACCTTATTTTCAGCACTAAATTTTTGACAGTCCAGTTCATAATCAAAAGAACAAAAGAAAGCTGTAACCTACCATTTTGTTCCATGTTCAGAGGATGATGCTGTTTAAACAGATACCCCACACATACCCCCCTACAACAACCACATGGGTTAGCAAATTTTTCTTTGGAGGAAAAGGAAGAAGTACAAGAACAAGGCAAAGAGATTATGATTTTAAATATTTTTTAACTAATCTTCAGGATGCAATAATAATCAGTATTTACTGAATAAAGGTAGATCTTTAAGCATGCTTGAACAACTAAGGAACTTTTACTACCTCTGGAACTTTTGCTCTCCAGACTTTTTAAGGGTCTTTTAAAAACCAGCCTTCGGTTATCCAAGGGCACAACCGTGACATACCCCACCTTACTAGCTGTTCTCATATAGCCTGCTGAAATTCAAGATGATTACGTGACACATGAAAGTCAAAAAATGGAATAGTGGACAACCAGTCTCACAAACAGGCCATGGTGGGGAACGTGATCTGTTAGTAGTTTAAGAAATCTATACCGACTTTGACACTTTTCGAGGTGGCAACATCAATGGCCATGGCTTTGATCTCAGTGTCCCCAAACTGCATAAGTGTTTTGATCTCCCGCCTGTTTGGCACGGAAGCATCAGTTCCTGTGAGATCCAGGCGAAGGGTGCCACACTTTTTCACTCCAGATTCAGTGATGAAGCTGACATTATCTTGTTCTGAGCTATAGATATTGATCACTATTACTAACTGAGAAGGCTTGGCAGGTGTGTAACTGCGTGTCACAGTTTCTCCAAGGGCTACGGATTGGTCAGCTGAAATAAATTTGTCAAAGACATCAGTGCACCAGCGTGTGCCATCTTTGACTAGCAGCTTCTCTGGTGGATGCTTCCCTTCCACAAACCGATTCAGCACACCCACACCGTAGGTGAGAGGCGAACGTCGCACTTTGATGACAGCAGGGTCTAGACCAAAGAGGACGGCTCCTTTGAGGATAGTGAGCCCCACATCCTGAGGAACGATGACTCGACATCTCGAACCAAAAGCACTCTGGACAGCTTGTTGGAGTAAGGGGGATTCAGCAAAGCCACCCACCAGGAACAGAAACTTGACATTGGTCACTTCTGGCTTCTCAAACACATCACCTATACAGAAACAGAGCCCATTCAATAAGGAAAAATTCACTGTGACAAAGTAAAGCATGTGAAGCTCCTAATGTCTGAGCGCACTGAATGTCCCATGCACATGCACAAGATCTGAAACTGCTACATCATACTTCCACCGTCAGCATGCACTAGTTCCACTGCTGAAGCCTCTTCTGTATTCCCTTTGACTGGGGCAATGACTGTGAATGAAAACTTACCTCAAAGCACAAGATATATCTGATGTAGCATTTACGCTTTCTAAACAGAACTTTCATTTAGCTTGTATCAGTCAAGGGAGACACAGATTTTTTTTCAAACAAATTCTGCCAGTCAGATTACTGGTGGCAGGGAAAAACAGACATCACCTTGTCACTGCAAGTATCAGTGAGATACTCCCAAACCTAATGGAACCACATCCCCTTTATAGCATTCCAGACAAGTCACCCCATTTTAAATTCACTTTTTATTTCTGACCCTACTGTCTTAACTGCAACGTGTACCATCTGCAAAATGCCTCCTTATGTTTTTACAGATGTTCTCTCTTAGCTTAAGCCCACGTCCCCTACTTTCAAGAAAATCATACAGTTCAGTTGTAGGCTCACCCTTACGCCGTTCAAATAACTGATGCAGTGTCACTGAGGTATCTGTCACAACAATCATAATTTGAGGCCTCTCCCTCCCTGCTCACATATTAGCTGTTTTGTCCTAGTTGTCTTACTCATTTGTGGCCTCTCAAATTTACCCAACAATACCTCACACAGACTGAGCAAAGCTGGGTATTCCATTCCAAATTTGATTTGATTATTGCTTTGTAATGTGTACAATAGCAATATTTCACTCAGTACATATATTATACCCTCTTTGATACAAATCCAATCTTCCACGAGGGACGGTTGAAATAATAAATTTCTCAATAACCCTATGCCATTTTCCACTGCTGGATAAATAAATCCATTGCTGCTTAAGCCATGCCTGGAAACTCTTTTACCATGATGCACCATTTATTACTTGCGTGTTTAGAGATCTCAGTGGTTTGAACAGTCATGAAAAAAATTGGCTCTGTAAGTCCTTCCACTGATGAGAAATGAACTAGAGGCCCTAATAACAGTAACAATCATGTAATAATTATGTCTCTGGCATTATTTTGTTCTTGCCCGAAAAAGGAAAAAGAAAAGTATGATCTGGGTTAAATCTGTGCAATTCAGCCTTCTGAAAGCATGCAGCCCTTTAAATATAAAGTAATTGAAGCTTAGGCAGCAATGGGACTGAATCACACTCAAAAACTAGCACTAGAACTAGGCAGTAAGACATGTTATGGTGATGTCCCTTACTTGAAATTACTTTCCTAACCACTTTCTAATAACTCCAGTTACTGGTTTGAAACAGGTACGCCAAACTTCAGTCTTAGCTCAGCCAGAAAATGGAATTACACACAGATACGTACTAAGGTGTTGAACAATCTGGTCAATTGTGGGTTTGAAGAGTGCATTCATTGCATCTGGGCTCATCCTCAGCATTCCCTGGGAAGACCACTTCACAAAATCCACACTGCAAAAAAACATTTAGAAAGGACATTAAAAGAGTACAGAAACAGCCAAGCTCTCATAAGACTCACCACATAAATAAACAAATGAGTTTACAGAATCGGCATGTAGTTTGCTTGGAAGAAAGTGCCTCACCTAACCTCAGCCCCATACCGAATGGAGCAATATAAAATTTCCAGGGATAATTGTTATTTTTGCTTGTTTAATTGTTGTTTTCTTTGCCTGATCGTCTCCTGTACCATTACCAATGCTCAGCTGCCTTCTGAAACAGCTGGCAGTCAATCCCGTGTTTGCTCATCTGAAACAGCACCAATTCATCCCCAGACGGACAACATTTAGATTACAGCAGTAGCAGGCCAAAGCCATTGGAAACAAGCAAGGAAAACAAGCACGAATAGGAAGTCTCAGGAGACAGAAAGGAGCACAGTATTTGATAAGGAATAATGTTCATTAAGTGAATACAGGTATTATGTTATTCCATCAACGATGCACATCCATATAGCTTGGTAATTTCCTTTTCATTCACACACGTTCTATGTCACCTTTACATTTTCTATCCCCTGTTATTCTACTAGTTTCAGTTTATCCGGGGGGAAACACTCCGCATTCTCTCTAAGATTCATCACTAAGATTATTAATAAGAAGGAGATGGTCTTCTGAAGGGTAGTAGTATTTCCAGAAATTGTTAACAATTTCAAAACCTCAGTTTCATGTAGGAAGTGACTCTGATCTAAGTCTTTTAGGCTTAAAGTACATTTACCAATAAGTTTAGGAAGAGTTGCAGGAGTTTCAGCCTGAATGCCACATTCAACATTCACTGAAGAAAAACTTTCATAACTTTCCCCAAGCTACAGAAATATTTACGCATCTCACTTAAGATCCTGAATTCATTCCGGGGCCCAAGCCTCTGAAAATTTAGATTCCAGGTAACTAACTTTTAGACATCAAATTCTCTATTTTTTCTGACCTCCCTAATTAACATGTAAGCATATATGAGTCAAAATATATAGTCGAATTCAGTGAAACGACACAATGGTGGCCTAAAGAATATCATGGAAAAAAATACCAGGAGAGTGCAAGTATTGTATTGAAAAGCTTTTGCAACAGATTGATCAGAACTTTGCATTCTGGAAACTGCACTTTAGGCAATCCCATTTTCTCATCATTATATTGCATTTTTCCATTATTGTCTTTCAGTCTAAATGCAACTAGGATATTTTAATTATTTGTTTCTGCAAACAGTAGTTAATTCTGCATCCATTTGAGTTTAATCATCTACTCACTTGCTTTTCCTCAAGGCATGTTCTACACTGTGGCCTCGAAACTTCTTATAATAGTCAATGAAGGAGAAAGGCAGGGTGATGTTTAGTGGATTGGTCCTGTCTGGAGCTGCTGCCCGTTTACGGGACTCGAATGCTATCATCAGATCTACCCAGGCAGCAGGACGCTTGATTTTAAATTGCTCAATAAAATCTTCTCCAAATATTTTACACAGGAGCTTTTCAAATTCATAGTCCACACCTAGGGAACCATATGGCCCACCTGCATTACAAACAAAACACAGCTTTAATATCCTGAACTTCTTATTAGATTTCAAGTAGACCAAATACACACCAGATTGACACTACTACGACTGTCATAGAAGAAGGTCCAAAGAAAGAGGTATCTTTTCTAAATATAACAGTTTGTCTAATACAGAACATAATCTTACCTTTGCCTCATTTTTACACCTACACTGTGTAATGCTACCAGCATAAAATAGAAATACTTTTATTATAAGCAGAGGAAACTGCCGTCTTATCCACACACGAGAAGATGTGAGTTGGACTTATGTTCAGGAGCAGATAGACCTGACGTACTAGATGTACAGTGTCCCCGCTTGCTCTTACTAAGTTGTTTCCTGATGTAGTCTCACAGCCACCAAGACTGAGAACACTCACCGATGAATGATACAGATGAAGACTAACTTGGTATAGAGACACAGCAACAATTAGCAGGCTGTCTCGTGTGGTTAGCGGCTTAGCAAAGACAAAGACAGAGGGGATTTGGAGTTCAGGAAGGGAATGTCATTAAAGGAATTGCACTTCATTGCACTCTTTATGCCTTTCTGCCAGAGGATTGTAGACCATCCTTGTTACACTGGCTGTGAAATTACTGGAATATATAAGCCTTCCCTTAAATCTAGGAAAATTCCTGTTCTGCTAATAGGCACTTTACAGGGATCCTGTTGTGACACTCAGCTTTTCATACCTCCACATTACTTCTCTGAATACGTGGACAGAGCAGCAATGTACAGGTGACTCTCAAAGGAGAGGAAGATGATGACTCTACTAACAGAAGTCAGACCAGGAACATGGCAGAAAATGTCCTGAATGGGAATCAGTAATACAGGAGATGGCAGTTTCTTATCCTCACAAAGTGAGGTTTACCATCCTAAAGTATCAGAAGCATGAAGTGTTTTACCCCATTCTGCTGACCAGCATTTAGGTTACACTTATTTGGAATGCTAATTACACTAATTTTGATTCCAGGAAGAACTGTTAGTGAAATGTAGCGAATAATAAAGACATGAACTTCATTTACTGACAGGTCAAAATATTATATAAATGAAGTGAGCAGTGGAAGTGTCACCTACCTGTTGCCTTATATAGCTCCTTAAGATGTCCTTCAGGGAGCCTGATCTGATGGACAGTCATATCCACCGTGCCTCCTCCACTGTCAACGACGATGTACCGGTCTCCTGGTTTGACAAAGGAATAGGCAAATGACATTGACATTAATATTATCACAACAACATACTGCAATGAAAACTTCTTAGGGGCATGATAAGCATGAGGGATAATGACTTGTGGAAAGTTATGAATGTCTACACTGAAAATTTGATATTTATTAGCAGCAATTGATAATAAATACAAAATTCGGGTGACAAAAGCCATTGGCTTAGCACAGATGAAAACTGGATATTAGTGGAATTGCTCGTGCTACTGATGTACATTCTAGGGGTTTACCAAATTTATACTATGGCATATTTACAAAACCTGTTCTGAGGAAATAGTCTATTCGTATTTTAAATCCTTGGTTACTTTCTGCGATCTCCTGAAAAAACTCTTTTTTGTTAGAGGATACAGAACTGCAGCTCAGCCTTAGCAACTGAGAGCCATGCACGCACTTCTATTTGCTTCTTTTCCTATTTATAATCATTTGTAGAACAATGCAGTACACAGCAGATTTGTGGGAAACACAATGTTTGCCTGCAATATAAAACCCGTGAGAGCAAAATTTATTCAAGAAAGGACACTACCTTCTTCCAGTTCGGACCAGATCTCTCCTATGACATTTTCCACCAAAAAGGTGCGACTCTGTCGATTACGACGGACGTGTTCCTTAGCTAGTCATTGACAGAGAGAAAATTATTGAGTATAAGAAAATATGAAGAATTTGACATCGTATGCTGTTGGAAACAAGTGCAAGCATGTTGATAGATCTCTATGTATCACTTATTTAAACAAATGAACAAAAAATACTGTGTTAGAATTGGGAACATTACAACATTGCTCCTAGAAAGAAGGAAAAAAAGTTTTTTGGATTTTCTGTTCTTCCTTGATACAGACTGGATTAGCAAAAACAACCTAGTATGCAAGCCACAGACAAGTCCTTTTTCATAATCCTTCTTTATTTTACTTTGCACAGGATATGCCGGGCTCAACCAGCAGGCGGCAGCCCCGCTCCGCTGCCAGCTTTTCCGCACAGCAAAAAGCCAGCATTTACAGGGCGACAGATTTGGGGTGCTCTGGCAAAAATGCCTCGGGAGCCTTTCAGGACATCAGCCTGTCTCAAAGCAAGCATCGAAAGCTTCACAGGTTCAGAACTTCTCAGGGCTCACAGTGATCATCAAGTCTGACCCTCCGCTGACTCAGGCAGATGACAGATAAAGAAGGAGACTAGTAACTATTTCAGCCTTTACTTATGGAAATCCTGGGCTTATGTGACAGCCTGCAAAGCACTGCCATTCTTCTATAAGCAAACAAATTACATTTTTCCTAACAACTAAGATTTGGCCTATTATAAACATATAGAGGACACTTGCACAGCATTTTTAATATATAGCAATTAAAAATTACACATAATCTATAATGTTATAACAATGCATTAACTTACAAGACTTAATTTCTACCTAGGCATTTAAAGAAGCAAGGAATGAGAAAGCAAAGTAGTGAGAGCCTTGGCTATTATGCTTCTTAATCAACCTGTACAACTGGATAATCAAAAAAATGATTTCCTTTGTCACTTTCATTCACAGGCACTTCCATAAAATACTACAGAAGAACATAGATATCCTGTAATACATGAAGATACCGTTCTTTCTGAAGATAACACAGGCCAATCACTGAATGCATTTTGCTTCTCATTTCTATAGTGCCTATAATCAGGAAGAAACCAGAGGCTTCACCTTCACCCATACCAGCTCCATGAAGACCCTATGATGCAGGCAAGCTGTTAGCCTCATGGTACTGACTTACCAGCTCACACCAGCAGCTTAAATGACAAAGGATTCAAAGACAGAACAAGCAATATGTCCAAGCAACGGACACAGAGCCCACAGAAGTCAATGGGAGTCCTTTCATTCCCTTCTGTGGGCCAAAAGCGAACACAAGAGCCAGTCTTTAACTACGACTGAAGTAAAGTTACCCTGGCTACTGTGAACAGTAAAATTTTTGTTTTGGCTTTGCAGCAATAATGCAGTCCTTGGAGAGCTTCTCTCTGTTTATATTTAAAGGGCTTTTCTCCTTAAGCTGTTCTCAGCTTGTCTTGGGTACCTGCCATGCCTTTATGAAATTTTAATTCTAACCCCAAATTAATACACTCCAAACTTTGTTTTCATTAATTTTGACACGAAACCTTTCTGATCCCCAATAGCTTTTACCTTACAAAGTCAAGAAAGAGAATGGTACCCATTAGCAGAAATCCGTGATCTGCCAGATTCTGTCCAGCTTCAAAACCTTAACCAAACTTTTTTTTTTTTGATTATTTATTTTCTTGGAGGCAAATCCCCATGTAGCAAGCAAGTTCATGGAACTGGAATAGTTCGGAAGGAGAACAAGGGGGAGAACGTGTGGGGCTCCTGAAGGGATTGTGCCCTGTGCCCGGCACAGGCCTCCATAACACTGAACACATCTGACAAGTGCTAGCTGGGAGAGGCAAGGCATGAGAAAACGAGGTAACGACTTCGCCTAAGAAAAACGCAATCTGGTAAGTACAGGAATAGGTTTGCTGGCACAGTTTTCCATGTGCCTGTATTGTTTTGACCTAGTAAATATGATAAAATGCAAATTATTCTGAAAAATTCCTTCTGGGATAGATTGACACACTAGCACTTGTATCACTGCACTGTTACAATTCACGCAGACAGAAAATACGCTATGCAAAAATGACACCACATTGCTTCATTATTGTCCTTTTTTTCCCCTCCTTCCAATCTTAGTCAGGATACTAAGCCCCAAAATCTTTGTAAATCAATCTTCAAACACTGATATGAGCAACTGATCACAGGTCAATAAATCAGAATTGCCGTATCTATTTTCTCTTCTACACAAGTAGATAAATTCATTGCTGTATTCCAGTACTGTGTGTTCTGCTGAGTGTTGGAAGTACTTAATGGTATTTCATAAAGATGATATCATAAAGCATCTGCCAAAACTCTGGAAGAACACCTCAGACTAAAAGTCTCAGTGAGATCCAGTAATTTAACATTGCTTTGATAATGCAGCTAATTGAACACACAACTGTTTCCAACAAAGTTAAATAAAAATAATCCAACGTGAAGTATTACTTTTAATTAAGGCAGAAAAATACTGATGTGAAAATACTATGCGTCTCCTAACCTCCCTCAACATCCCAATATAGGCAAGGCAATGAAGCTACCTGCATGCTAAAATCTAAGCATGTGCAAAAACGTCTGCTGGATCGATCAATGCTTGAACTAGTCTCATTACAGTGAACAGCAAAATAGTGTATATAAAAGCAAACTGATGCTAGCTTGAAACATTATAAGACAGAGACAACAAGACACGGCTAGAAAACAGCCCTCATGGACAAAGCAAACTTAGGCATAAGAAAATAAGAAGTGAGTTAATAGAAGTAGTACCCTGTGTAAATCCAGTTCCAATTGTGTCGCTTGGGCTATAGCCATTGACAGGTGCCCTACTACTCAGGTCTACCATCTGGTGAAGGCGAAGCTTTCGGCAGTAGATAGAGGCAGCCTCAGGTTCCAGGGCAATGATCAGCTGTTCGGGGTTTTCGGGAGTTGCCATTCCTGCCTGCGAGAGAGAATTGATCAAAGAAGAGGGCTGGAAATCCCGTAACCTACAGCAAGTGAACAAGCATTTCCCCAGCTCACAGTTTCAGTCAGGTCAGCCCTCCAAGTTCAACGCACAAAGAAGCTGCTGCTGTTCCCTAAAGGTCTTGAGCTGGGACTCGTCCTGCCCACAATGTATAGCCACAACTCACAGGCTCTAACAGGGAAGTAGGCATGCACTTACCACGCTGGCTAACTGAGCAGCTGGGTGCCTGACGGGGAGAAAGGAAGAAAGGCATCCTGAAACCTGGGCTGAAGGGCCTAAAACATAATCAACCTATGAATCTGCCTGCTAAGAGGGGCCCCAGCCTCCTTTAAGAAATAATACCTTTGGCCTCTCTTCCCCATGATATTTTAAGTATGTCTTACTTTATGTCCCAGAAGATTTAAGATATATATAGTCCTTGCCAAAGCAGACACGGACCTTCCCCCCACCGTGTAGATTATAGGAATATGTGATATCCTTTGCCAGTAACACATATATAGACTTAAAATCATCATTTTTCTATTCCAAAATATATTTTAAGTACATTCCTTGTTATAACAGCTCCAACAGCTGTTTTCAAGGAATCAGAATAGAACAGGGCAGGTTCCCTAAAAATCTAATGAGAAGAAGCCTAAAAACAATCTTAACTAATGTTTGCCATCCTTTCTCTTTGCTTTCTGGATTTTCAGTCTTCAGACACAAAGATTTTCCAAGAAGCCACAACTTCTCACGTAACCACATCACTCCCAGAGCTGCTCTTAGAGAACAGTAGCAAAAAGCAATTGACAAAACTGTATTTTCATTTCTTTTCTCCTGCATTTCCTATGATTTTCTGTTAAAAGATTGTCATATCTTTCAACTCCTTCTGCCCAACTTTTCCTTTGGATGCTGTTGTTTTTCAGTTAAATGCCTGATTACTAAAGCATGCTAGCAAACAAATACATGTATGAGTATTTTTCTGATTCCATGGTCAGTTTTCCAGCAAACCTTCATTTCAACTTATACACATGCATTGTGGTGGCTTCAGAGCATCCCCAAAGAAGGCAGGATCACATGGGAAGTCTGTTAGCTTGGACTGGACTTCAGTTTCCTTCATACACCTGCACTGTGGGCTGTGCTAATTGCTGGTCGGTTTATACCTGCAGCTAGAAACTCAGAGTAAAGCTTGTTCAGGAAGCAACACTGGGGTAAAACTTGGAGATGTAAAATTGTTCTTCACATTTACTGGCTGAATCTTTTTTCCCTTTATATTACAATAGGTAAGAGAGATGCATTTTTATAGAAAGCATCTTCCTTGTTGATTACAAAAGAAGACAAACATCAACAAATGAATTCAAAAATAAGAAAGTAAGGGTTATAATAATGTGTGCTCATGGTTTTAAAAGCACACTGTGACTGGGATTACGGTCACTTTACATTCTTTAGTGCTGCTAGGTTCCTTGTGCTTTGGTTACATCCACTGTAGTCAACAGCAAAAGCTGAAATTAATGGAACTGTCTAGGAAGGAAAATACTTCTTAGAGTATCAAGCCTTAATATATATGTGGCAACACATACTGAAAAAAAAAATACATTGAAAAGAATGCTTGCAACCAAACTCTCAAAATTTGGAAAACGCAGATTTACAGCAGCCCAGAGTAATCCTAACAAATATAAAAGTCAAGAAGAGGTCCAAGCCAGACTGCCCTGCCATCACACCACTTGAATGCAAGCATGTTTGCAGGCACAGGCTTAGGTAAAGCTCTGGAGCTGTACTGCGGATGAAGATTAAGCTCTTGGATTGTGCCTTGCTACAAGCCCAAGCTTTCCTCCAAGCGGTCCAACTGTACTAGGCACAAGCAGGGCTGGCTACATGCCAGCTCACTTCAACATCAGTTATCTCCAGATGAGCTCCTCTAAGCAAAAATACTTCAATCTGTAGCACTGGAAGGGGCACCACTCGAGATAGGAATCAATTCTTGGTCATTCCTGACAGATGTTTATCTAAGCTGTTAAAGATTTCCAAGAATGTGCAGTCTGCTCTCACAAACTATCCCAGTCCTTCACTGTTCTTGCCTTTGGAAAGTTTTGCCAGAAGTCTCATCTGAATCTTTCTTGCTGCAATTTTAAGGCCAGCACTTCTTGCCTTATCCAACATGGGCATGGAGAAGAAATAGTTCCTTGCTTCCCTGCTGCAGTTTTCACATATATAACATCCATTATCACGTTCTGTGAGAGCTCTGAATCTCAGCAGCAAGTGTTTTTTAATAGCCAGCAACGTGGATGAAATCAGCATGCTCAGTGTGCTCTGCGTACTGGCCATAGATTAGTAGCACATACAAAGCCATTTTTAGTCTTGTGTCTAACGTGCACTAAAAGAGATAATCACATTGTAGGGAAAAAAAATAGTTTGTTGCTAGGGATATTAAAATCCAAAGGCTGCATCATAAAGCGTTTGCAGAGGTGACGAGAACTGAGTTGCACACATAGGAAATGCACTGGTGATTCCTAACTAAGAAGTAAGATTATATTAATTGTGATATCTGCTCAGGGGGGATTTTGTTATATATTTCTAAGACTGGCTCTGCTAAAAGAAAACAGTTAACTATTAATGATAACATTTGCTTCCTCCCCTCCTTCAGCAGTAGTCTGCACCATGAACTTTTCACATTGCAGCCTGCACGTCAGTGGGGGAAGGCAGTGACCTGCAGCTTGGACTCAGATCCATGTTCTCAGCCCCTCCAAGTACAGCAGATGCTATTCTTGCTACTTTTTCTGTCTAGATATTATTTTAACATATTCCAAGTATCTCCTGAGGAAAACATTCAACAGAAATGACAGTTTTTAACGGTTCAAAGCACAGTTGATCCTAATAGAATTTCATGAAGCCATTTTTTGTTGTAGTTAAAAAGCTTTCCTTACAGAGTTTGATGGGCCAGTTAGAAGTGAAGAATGCATTATTTCAACTCAAAAAAAGACCATACCAAGATTTGTGTACAACGAAGGGTATTAGGCATCCTGCATACGTATTTTTGTATGTAAATAAATATGTATACCCGCATATAGAGAGATCAATACTGACTTTATAGAATACAATGTATATGTGGTTTTTCTACATAGATCAGCAGAGATAGCACATCACTGTAGATACACACACACACACACACATATATATATATATACATATTGCTACACATAGCACAGAATGGGGGAAGGAGAGATGAGAAAGAAACGTGAACACACACACACTGCTAGGGAGGAATGGAACAATGCAATTACTATAATACAAGCACTGAGATGAAGACATAGGACGCTGTATCTGTCTCACCACTACAGCTGAGGGGAAAGGGACAGGAGGAAAACAGCGTGCAGAGAAAGAGCACTGAAAACAGCAGGCAGTCAACACAAAGAAATGGTGATGCATTCACTAAAAATCTTAACTGTAAAAGTTTGGGAATTTCCTATCTTTTCCTTTTGTTCCTTTCCATCTGCCTCACTCCATGCCCATGCCCACTGCTGTCCAAGTCCTGCTGCAAGTAAGAGTAGAGATTTAGAAGATAACAGGCTTGATCAGGATAATCTAAGCAGTATCTCAGAATTTAACATTATACAGATTATTCTGGCGGTGGGACTGATGTATTACAAAGCTTTTGCCTATGGCAGCTTTCCGCAGGCTTTGTAACAGACCCACGTCCTGCCTGTACTCTGATAAGGAAATCTCCCTCGCCAGCAGTATAAACCCAGTCATCACTTATGAAACGTGAAGGAAGCAGACAGCAGTTTTCCCAAAAACAGCAAAAGTGAAAAACCCACCATGGAAATACAAAAATCCTGTTAGCATCAGAAAGTTCTTAAAAATCTTTCCAGAAGGTTGCTGCATTTATATACATCTGCAAGAAGCAAAGAAGAAGATGAAAAGAAATGGTGTCCCAAGCTCTCTGTCGGAGCACTAGGATTTCATACTTTGACAGAGGGACTTCCAGACTTTTACTTACTCTGGCATAAACAGGTCTCTGAGCTGGTGCTAGTGCACTGCTGTTCATTTGCCAAGATGCACCATCGCCAGCAAACCTCGGAATGCTTCAAAGCCTCAAGTACTGGGGCATGCATAACTCTGCCATCCGGACACAGGTGAATTCTTAACTTGGCACACTAGCTCTGCTGCTGCTGCCAGAGATGTGTCACTGTACGAGAGCCATAGCTGACCACAGATACATTCTTGATTCTCTGCACAGAGTAGGCTGCCAAGTGTTAGCCTAACTTGAAATTAGCAAATACTGAGGTCTGGACTGTGACTCAGTATAACAGTCTGAACATTTCCAGAGAGCTAAATTACATGTGTTCGATGTGCAGAATTATCATTACTACAGATTAAAAGATGATATTTCTAAAGCCCAGCCCCGCATGCCATGATGCCCAATGAAAAAAAGCAATTCATGATTTTTTATTTTCGTAAATACTGTAATTTGTATGGCCTTAAAGGCAGTGTTACAGTAGAATATTCCACGTAGCTTGAGCCTTTTTAAAAGGTGCAATGAAAGCCATGAGATAGGCCTAAATGAAAAGCTCCCAGCTCTGAAAGTCACCATAATCAGAAGCATCAACATTTACTCTTTGATATTTTCTAACACTGCCAGGCAGAAGGCTGCTGTTCACTGCACTCTGTTAGGCTACACTTATTACGCAGAGCTGACCATAGAATGAATAGTATATAAGGAAATATCCCAGAATGAAGCACAGAATGGTTTGGGTTGGAAAGGACCTTAAAGACCATCCAGTTCCAACCCCCTGCCATGGGCAGGGACGCCTCCCACCAGATCAGGTTGCTCAAAGCCCCATCTAGCCTGGCCTTGAGCACTTCCAGAGATGGGGCATCCACAAATATGGGGTCACAGACAAGGTACAAAGCACATTTCCTATTACTTTCCTTTCAAACTATTGAAAATTATTTAGATTCTTAGTTAGGTTATAAAGTTAGATTTTTTTCCCCCTCGAAGGTATGTATTAGACATCCTGTTATATTAGATACATTAGACATCCTTTTACAGGCAAACAAGGAAAAAAAATATCCCATTATGATCCATAACAAAAAAAAAATATGCCTTACACAAAGTGTAATCATTTCTTTGAGCTGTATAATTGCTTAAAAGAACTGACACTAAAAGTCTTAATCAGTGGAAAGAAAAACAACTGTGTACAGAAAATAGTACTCCATCCGTTGAATTTAAGATACTGATTTATTAATAGAATAATATGTTAACTGGAGTCAGTCCCATCAATTTTGTATTCATCTTTATTGCCTTGAGCTTCACCTGCCTGGAAATCCTCTCTCTCCCTCTCCCTCTCTCTCTCTAATGTATATCCATTTCCTCTTTACTCAAAAAACTTCAGAGCCAAACTCTGAATACTAAAACTTTTGAAATGTCACTGCTGACTGATGAGAGGGCTGAGAGGCTCTCAGCTCACACTGCGGCTTCTTCCATTGTCAGACAGCGTATAAGCTTGCTTTTCTGTACACACCAGCCCACTTTCAATCATTTCTGAAGCTTCTACCCTTCCATCGAGTTTGTGTGGTAACACAGGCAGGCCCACGTACTCACACAGCACGGCTGCACGGACCCTGCCTGCCTGTGGAACCAGAGCATCAGAAAGGGCCAAACATGCAGAACACAAGCACAGAGCACAACTGCAGCGATAAACAACCTGCGCTGTCTTGTGCTGACTTCCCAGAAACTTTTCTCTATCTAAAAGGGATGTATCTGAGTTAAGCTAAACAAAAACTAGACCTTTTGGTCCCTGATCTGTACGGAGGTTTACAGCGCAGCTGTCAAACCCCTCTGAAGCTGGGGCCAGTTCCTAGGCTGCTACTCTTGCAGATCTGACACTGGATTGGACTTGTCAGGCTAGAAATGTATTATTCAACTCACCTGGAGGCTACACGGAACTGGACAAACCACTGAGTCTTGACTGTGCCATGGGCCCTCTGTCCCCTACCCACCCTGTGGCTATGCACAGAACCGAGCAGCGAAAGGTCGGCATCCGCTGCCACCCGCTCTTAGACAGGTGCTCCAGCAGCTCGGAGAGCTGCCCGTTCACACGAGCAGAGTGCGAATCTCTAACTGTATTCCAAATGAAAAGGCAGAGACTGTTCTAAAGACTTCCCAAGTTCACACAGGGAGCTAGCACTGAAATCAGGAATTCATTCAATTTGAATGGAACGGACAAGAATGAATGACCCCAAATTCTAAGCAGGACCCTAAACATTACCCAAAAACTTGGTTTTGAACTTTCCCAGATACAGACAACCAATATACATTTCCAGAACCCCACTGGTACCATTGTCTTCAGAGATGGAGTCCCCACTCTGACCGAACCACCTGTCTTTAGAAGTACCAGGCTGCTCAGACTGGAATATATCTATGGCATTTTAACAACTATTGGTACATTGGAAAAAACATCAGGTTAAGGACCAAATTACAGGTCCTACAATGGATCCATGCTAGTTTTCACCAGAAGAGTCTTAACTTGTTCATCTCTGAAATGCACAGCCCTGCCTTGATTATGTTCTGCAGCACAGGAGGTGGGGGAGATGGAAGTATGAAATGATAAAAATAGAAAAAAAGGATGCATTTTACAGCACACATACAGGACTAGATTCACATGGTTCTTGAGCCAGAATGTTATGTTAACATATGCAGAAAAGCCTCAAATGGTTGAAATGTGTCCGTAGGTAATACAAAGAAACATCATTATGGCAAAAAGTGGTGCAAACGTGTATTAACCTCACCAAAGCCTGTGAAAAAAGGCTCAAACTATAAAAGAGAAATGGTTAAGAGTCTGTATGGCTCGCTCATAGCTTGACTCTGGCTAGTGGTAGGTCCCTTTTGGAGCAGCTGGAGCTGGCTCTGCTCTGACCCAGGACAGCTGCTGGGCTCTGCTCACAGTGGCCACCCCTGCAGCCCCCCACTACCAAACCCTCGCCACGTAAACCCAATACAGAGCAAACATTTCTCTCTTCACATGCCAGCTAGCACGTGCAAAAGCTGCAGGGACAGCAACATCCCAGTTCCCTGGTGGGATGGCTTCAGTGGCGACACTGATTTCAGAAGCTCATGCTGCCCCAGCCTTGGGTGCTTGTTCAGCTTTCAGTTGGCCACTTCCACCAGGTACGTTACTCTATTCACTTCTGAAGCAGCCCTGTCGAATAGATGAGCGTAACAATCCGTTCTTCTGCATGGCAGAAAGAATTTTCAAACCTGTTATTCCCCTAACACCATAGTTGTAGGCCTCAGAGATAAATTTCAGAAGTTGGATCCCATGAAATAACTTTGTAAAGATAATGTGGTTCATTAGGCAATGAAGCCCTGCAGGACAACATCATTCAGCCAGAAAAACAGAAGCTGTGAATTAGCATCAACATTTTTGTATTTTGCAAGATATTTATTATAATTAGTAACAATAGGAAAGCCATGATTGCAAGTTAAGCATCGTGCAGCCTGCATGAAGAAAGTACTGCATGACTGAATCCAGGCAATTTCCAACTGCTGTTTTGTGTTAAGAGCCTTGTGAACTTTACACTGTTTAAACTAATCAGTTCATTGTGTTAACAGATTCACGATAAAACCAGCCACTTAGTGCCTCGGTAAGTGAGCTCTTCTCTAATCCTCCTCCTTTTTCACTAGCTAACACTTTTCTACATCAAACTGGGATGCCACAAATAAATGACTGAGATCTGATTACACAGGCAGAGCATGCCAGGACAGAAGATGAGCAACACTGGAAAAGAGTCTCAGCTTTATCACCGATAGGCTTGTAAGGGGGAGCTGGGTCGACAGGCAGCGGGGCTAGGGGATGTCACAAAGCTGCATCAAAAGCACAGTTCATACAGTTTTGCTGTATCTTTAGCCTTGACGCTTAAGAAGCCTTCACCAAAAAAAAGCGTAAAAATCACTACGCCATCACATACACCTATGCTCTGCGTTAGTCTTCAGAATGACGAGAATACAGCAGGACAGTAAGTAACTTGTGAATAAACACGACAGAGCAAGGACAGGCAACCCTAGTAGTTCAGGCAACTTATCTGCTCAAAGACAGATTCTTAAAATTGCTCAACAGTCACAGAGGAAATAAGACGTTCAAATGCGCCCAGATTCCTCTTAAGGACCACAGCAGAGTGAAGAGACTGGGTTTTCCAAAGGCAGGAGGAAGAACTGCTGGGGGCTCCACTCCCTTGGAAAGTTCATCCTCAGGATTTAAAAGCCTAGATGAAAACTGAGAAACAACTTCTTTTTTTCCTCTCACTTTTTTAAATACTGTAGACACTGTGTTTGGGTGGTGGTTGATCCTATAAAGATCTGATATTTACAATGTCAGAGATACTTGATGCTTTACAGAACCAAGACCTTTTTGCTTTCACTTAAACGTCATTTGCTATACATGCATACGTATGTATAAAAATGCATATATTTTCACACTACTGCCTGTTGACCTAAAACTAGGTTTGTAGAACAGGCTGTCCTTCGTCCTAGTCTATTCTGGTGCCACTGATAATATTTTACATTTCAGAAGTGAAAACATTAGGAATAATTATCACGCTACAGAATTCTTTCTGTGTCAGCTTCCCCGTCTGCATAGTTAAGTGCTAGGACAGAGATATTAATCTCTTGGTGAGAAAACTGCTTGAGAGAGCACAAATGAAATCTCGGGTTATGGTGAAAACATTAGAAACTTCACTTGGCAGAAAAAGGAAGTACAAATTATGAAAGATAACAAACCTAAAAGCCAACCAGTTCAATGGAGGGGGCCCAAAATTGTAAATTAAGAGACCCCTGGAATACTTTTCATTTATTCATTTTGCACTAATGTAAGTGATTAACTAATGTGAAAGACATAGACAGACAAACCTGTGTAATTTGGCCTTTAAATGGTCCTTGGGATTTTGGGATTCTACCGAGACCTCTCTTTGAGGACCCACATATCTTCCTTTCTGCCTTGATGAAGCAGAAACTGTTACTATATATTTACACAATTTTCCCTTGCTTTTAAAATACCAAAGCGTAGGCTTTTCAGTGCTTTATGCACTCCTAGTGCCCGCCTATACAAGAAGCTCTTGGCACAGCAGCTAATCCACAGAAAATTCACAGCCTTCATACAGCCTTCACTTCAAGGGTAGAACTCACAAGCTATGAACTCCTGTGAAGGAATTTTTACAGTGACATCCTCTATCCTGCTGGAAATCAGGACAGATAAGGTACCTCACACTTGCACACTTATATGGGCTTGGTGAACATTGCCAAATGATATAAATTAGCAAGCTTGTGCATGGGTATGTTTGTTGAAGGGATAAGAGGCTTAGATTAGTGTTTATTTCTGATTATTTAGGTTTGTGATGGAAGACACTTGCATAACCAACTTCAAAAAGTTGAGATGAAAATATATAATCGCTGTGTAAAATATTATTGTTGTTCTCAATGCCAAAGAAACCACTGGAATCACTTACAGCCCTCAATTACAACACGAACTGAGAAGTAACAATGAAGCACGTATTCACAATTGCTAATTTCCATGAGTAATGGCTACAGAATGAACTCTGTAAAGGTTATAAAATGAGCACTTTTGGACCCATAAGTTCAAGAGAAACGTGGAGAAGCTGGAGAGGGTTCAAGGAGGCCTACTAAGAGAACAAGTTCTGTAAAGAGAGACTTTAGGAGCTGGGTTTGTTTAGTCTGGTGAAGAGGAGGTCAAGGAGCAGCCTAATAGCTGCCTGCAACTGTTTGAAGGGCATTTAGAGATAGCCTAACACAACTTTTCTCAACAGCAATATAGTGCAACTTGCAAAGTTCGAACTGTGTATTCCAAAAAGCCCTTTTCACTAGGAAGGCGATGCCACATTGGAACAGTTGCCGAGAGAGGCATCTCTGTCCTGGGAGATTTTTTAAAACTTGCCTAAACAAAGCCACTGCTGACCTGCTGTTGGCAGTATCCCTGCTTCAAGTGAAAGTCAGACTAGATGATCTCCAAACACTTCCAATGAATGCTTCTATGATTCTAAAATGGTGCAGATACCATATGCTGAGAAAGACCAACACTGCTGGTATGAGTGTTTCCCAAAGACCTACACCCTTTTTCATTTCTTGTCTTTGTGAATGATGCATCAAATCCCTGCCCGTATCCCTGAGCGGAAGCCTTCTGGATCTCACAGTACGACAGCAGAATCAGACTCACTGTAACAAGCCCGCAATTATTCAGGACCTCACAGAGTTCTGTACGAAGTTCAGTCATCTTTGCAATTAGAGAGTCTCCTGGGATCAAAAGGAAACATTCCTTGCACTATGCTTTTTTTTATATGAAGGCTACACTTTTTATGTCTGAAAACATAAAAAACACAGCTGTCCTAAGAGGTCCTGGAGCCTTAAACCACAGCCATTTTAAGACCATTTTAAAAAATGATTTAATACAGAGAAAACTATCGATTTGATGCATCGAGAATGCAGAAGTTGAGTTTAAAACACTAATACAATTTAACCCCCAAAATTCTGCCTCAGTCCTGTGTCTTTTCAGGGAGGGAAATTCAATTCCTAATTAATTCATTTTCTTATATTTGGTTGTAGAGGACATATGGTCTTGTTCTTAAAAGCACAAGAAAACAATCTTGAAGCTCAATTGTTTTGTATTCATATATATATATACATATATATATATATTGCTTCCCATATAACATTTACAAATAATTCAGGCCGAATTTGGGGAAACAATCCCCTAAAGCAAACATATCAATTTCTGAGTATCCAGCTCAATATCCAAGTACAGGTTCAGAACAGAGCTATTACTGAATTTGTTGGAATGGTAAGTGCTGGGACTCTAAAACATCAAGGCTGGCTATCTATGACACACATACCAGATCATGCTACTTAGCAAGCTGTTTTGGACCAAAGCAAAATCCATTTGATATTTCATTTCTGCTTACTAAACTATTAATAAAGCTAATCCTATGATAAGAAGTAAAGTACAGCCTGTAATGTTGGTCCCTCATACCAGCTGTTCAGAAACCATGGCATTATCTCACTCTGAAAAGCAAGAAGATAAATGTGGCACCTGGAACTGTAATGAAGCGTGACTTTTACTTTCAGCATGCTCTTTGAATAATGAATTTTGTGAAGTAGTATTGGCTACAGTCAGAACTTCTGCATTTATGTGGTCACTGATTAGATGCAGCGATTTGTTACAGATGGCTAGGCTGTCTCACTCTGACAGATGCCTTCGCTAAGCATGGTCAGACTGCCTCGATTTATCTTGCTTGGGGTTGTTGTTACCTGGCCATGAGTAGAACTTGTCTGGATGCCCTACCTGTGCATTTCTATACTTTAGACCATACACATTACTTTTACAGTTTATAATATTTGCAACCTGAACTTGGAATTCTTTGGGCCTGTAAGGGCTATTTGATTCCACTACCAAAACCCGTATTTATCAGGCCTTCTGAACTTTGTATAATTTCCCTTTTTTCACTTATAAAACAATAAAATGCACTAAATCTAGGATATAACACAAGCCTTTGAAACTCCTAAAATACATCACGTAAACCAGAGAAGGAAGAAAAGCAGGCAGTCTCAAGGGCTTCTGGTCTCCATGAAGTACTAGGCAAGAAAACATGGAGCTCTCCTAGGCAGTGGGAGCAAAAAGGGTACTGAAAACAGTTGAACTCCTATAAGTGATGCTAACAGAACCATAAAAATATTGAAAGAATACAGTATTCACTATGTAAGTATTACAAGGATTAAGACTACACTTCTAGTCAAAATATTAAGATAAATGTCTTCTTGCAGAAAACAACATGTTGTAGGATATCCAATACTGATAAAAAGGGCTCCCCTCTGTCACACCTCTCTCAAAGAGAGAGAAAGTCCTTTAACTGGCTTGTCTTAGCTCAAAAACCTCAGAAAATTTACAATTCAAAATCGTACCCTGACAGCAGAATATCACCCCGTTCCAAAACTAGCAGGCATGTTCTACAACTCAAAGAAAAAGGCCCTTGGAAAAATCTTGAATTATTTTACATCTATCAGACTGTCCATGCAGAATATGAGCAAATCATGCAGAAATGTGTGCAAGCTGTTTAACCTCAAGTTATGCTTTCATTGATAAAAAAAATCTTTGCTTGTAGAAGGAATGTTGGTCATTTGTTTACTTCTCAAAGGAAAAAACAGACAAAAAAAACATAATCAACAACAAAAAACAAAAAAAAACATGCTGAACTCTCCAAGGAAGAGATTTTAGGCTTTTACAGACTAGTCCTTAGGTCTCAGTGTTCTGCCCTGGCAAAGGTGAGAGATGGAAATCAGAGATAAAAGCATAGAGAAGTGTGTGTATTGCACCTGTGGGAGGGTCTGGGAAGAGGGCCAAGAGAAACTGCCACTGTTTTACCCCCTTAGTCTTTGATTCCTCTCTTTCGCCACTGCTTTATCTCTCGAAAAATCCTCCAAAGCCTGTATGATTCCCATACAGCTTTAAGAGGTGAGGAGGTGACTGTGCTGCTGCAGCACATTTACTCAGAGCCAAAACTGCAACAAGCCCAGAGAACGCAACAGAGGAACAAGGGAAGGGGGAGAGTCATGAACTTTTACAGAAGTTTGCAGACACAGACTCTCAACAAGAAACTCTAAGAAACTTTCGGACCCTGTGGGGCTACAGAGACTGAAGGAGATGAGGCAGTTTTAAGGCCCTGTAGAATTTATGTTTACATCTATCTAGATACATACTGTAAAGGTACAACTTGCTCTGCCCTTGCCCTGCACCACCTCCAATTCAGTCACTCCATGATAAATGTAACAAAGCTCGACTCTTTTGACGTGCAGCTACTCCAGCAAGATCGTGAGCTTGGGCTCAGATCTGCACCAGCCAGTCACTGGAACTGTGATTGCTCTCTGAGAGCTCACATCTATTTTCAATAGACTGTGCAGAGACGGCTGCCACATCTCCCAGCAGCACATAAGTGCACCCAAAACTTCAAACATGCTATTCTTAATGCTTTTTGATGCAGTCACAAAGCATCTATCCCTGTTATAAGCCTCCTGCTTTTCTGTTCTTCCATTGCACTGGCATCTGCTTCACCAGAAGGAGGTACATCCATACACTTTCAGTGGGAACAGAGGAAATATTCTGGCTGCCTTTTACCAACTACTGGGAGTAGTGGTGTGAAAATTCAGCTGCCACTTCGCTCTCTGTGGCAGACTGCAGAGACAACTGCCCTGAATCTCTCCCAATTAAAAAGATTCTGCTGCCCCTATCAAGGCAGAAAGTGAGGGCTTGCATATTCACAGCAATTGTATCTGTTCTCCGCTGCCTTCAGGAGATGTCCACTGAAAATGAATTTCTAGAAGCAGCTGCTTCCCAGACAGAAACGAAGTTGAAGTACTACCATTTCTTTATGGCGTGATGACAGGATTACTTCTTTTGCTATCTTAAATCCAAAAACGTCCTCCTCTAATTACACTTCCCTTTTCTAGGAAGGAACTCTGTAGTTTGCGGAGAAAGGACACTCAGGGGTTTTAAGTGGGCCGGATGAGCAGATGTCCAAGTGGAATGGTCTGGAAACTAACGGGCAGGCTTTGAGGAGGGAAAAAATCACATTTGCTCTCCGAAGTCTAGACATGTCCTATACCTGAATTTAGGGTAAGGTTTGATGTGCACATAAATCTACCTCAAAGGTATCAGTGGAATGATATTTTAACAGATTTAAACTCAGATATTTACACTAACCTCACCACCATCACTTATATCCAAGTGCTGCTCTTAAAAATATTAATTATCTCCTGCTTTTAGAGCAGCAGCAGAAGAGGAAATAAGCAAATGAAACAACAGTAACCTCTGTAATCCCAGGTAGTAGACAAAGTTTTCTACTTGGAAGAATCCTGGATCTCTTACAAGGTAAGGAACAACAGCAAGCCTCTGAAATGAGCTATATTTTTCTTTACACAGCAGGCCACACAACCTCTCCGATGACTTCCTTTTGTTGTGCTCCTGCCCTTCCATTCCTCCAAAATTTTCACTGGTATCAAGCCAACAAATAAATCCAAATCGGTGTTACTGAAGGTGACCCACACATCACTGAACAACAACTTGCTGAGGCTGTAGGAAGGTACACGGGACCACAGAGGCACCAAGTCCATACTTCCACTAGGGCAATGCAGAAGCCTGCCCCCAAATGCTTGTTGCAATAGACCACATTTATTTATGCCGTAAATGGAAGCATATCGCCAAGTGGCATCATCAAGATTTTTTTGCTGCACTACATTGTATTCCCCAAGGTGCAGAGAACATTAGTTGCAAGTTTTATGACTAGCATGCATTAGAAAAATTAAGTCATTAAATTCTCATAAGCTTTTCAAATTTTCATGTTATATTATTGCAGAAATGCTTTTTGTACCACAGGCATGCATTGGTTACCACAACAGGGAAGCCCAACTCCTCCTGCTTAAGTATCTTCGTAGTGTTTTATGTCGTCTGTCTCCCTTGCTCAAAATAACCTATTTTTAGGTCTTTATGGCTCAGGCTGATTTTATTAAAGAGACACAAATGGCCTTTACTGAGAGTTGTTGTGCCAAGAAAACTATATGCTAACTATAGCTTTCTGTAAGTGGCATCTTACTTTTTTTTTACCCGGCGCTTTCACATTTTGGCTTAATATTTTTTGCCACAGTTTCCACATTCAGCTATTTCTTTTCTCTGTCTTGTAGTACAATACTGGCACCTAAGATGTCTTTTAGACCGATCACTTATCCTCCTTCACTGTCCTTTCTACGAACTTAGTATAAATAATCCTACCCATTTATTTTAGACCAAGTCCACACTGATTTACATTTGTTTGCGGACTTAGAGCACTCCCCTACTAAACTGCTGATTGTAGCTTAAAGCCTTTTGACTGGAAACTCCCATCTAGCACAGCCTTTCCTCCAGATGGAGGAAAGACTCTGATTTCCCACTATTTCCATCAGTTTCAGTGTCCTTCCAGAAAATTTTTAAGATCCTGAGAAACATGTACCCCTGCTGTGTGTAACATTCACGTTTCTTCACACAACTGAGGAGATTCTACCTCATAGGGACAACCGCTGGAGGAGAGGGTCTGTATGTTATGTATCTCAAGGAAGATACATACGACTTTATATGGCAGACACAGATCCATCTACCCACTTGGACCTAGAGTGCTAGGAAAACCTATTTTACTTGCTTAGCAAAATAAAAAGAAAACCTGCAAAAATTCCAACTTGTGACTCAGAAGTGGCAAAGAAAAAAATTACAGAACTGGATTAGCAGATGGTTTTGTCAACTGCCTCTGCCTTCATGTGGACCTGGCTGGGTAATTAAAATGTGTAAACTGAGATCAATTAGTACACATTTCCCACTGTGCTGAGCTCCCACTGTGTAGATTTGCACTCCTTGATTAATCATAGCTACAAGATGCAGAATCCTTCCAAACATATCCCTTCATAAACATTTTAATCCTTATGATTAAGAAGATCTTAATACCACAAAAATGAAAGCATAGACTCCAGAGAACCTCAGAAGCTACAAATAATCAGGACTCTTGATACATTAACACACTTCTGTCTCTTTTGCCTCCACTAAATGCTCTTTTAAAGAAATCATCAGCTTCCCAGTGCTACTTATGCCTGAACACCATTGGCTTTTTATGTAGTTTATAGCAAGTATGAACTACAAAAATATATTCTGTCCCTAGACACAGAAACGAACTTCAGTTGCAAAAGCTTTACAAACCAAAAAATACAACGCTTAAAGAAGCTTAGCTTAATTTCACGTTGTTTCACAGACACCAAACAGGTTAAGTCCCTCTAGTTTTTTTAGATCAAACGAAGAGGGGAAATGACCGAACTCTGAGAGCACATCCAAGCTCATAGCCTACATTTTAAAGGACCTTTGGGTCACCGAGTTTTTCCCTCAGCATCACTCGCTGGTGTCTGTAGGTCGGGCCTACAACGCAGGCTGCTTTGCTCCGTTGCGCTGAGGGGCGGTTTAGGTAGCAGATGCTGGCAAGGAGCCCGGTGCTACTTCAGGAATCCGTAAATAGCCCGGCACGGGGCCGTTGCTCCCACTACCATCTCCATATATGGTGGAAATGGGACCTAAACTCATTTTTCTTGCTGTTTGTACGAAAATCCTGACAGAGCAGCTAGGCACAGCTGCTGCTTCTAGGTCAACATTATCAGAGGTTTCTCAAACCACAGCACATCTCGCACAACCGGATAAGCAGAACTGCACTAAGTGACAGGAGAGATACCATTAATGCATTTTACTGTCCTTTAATTAAAGCTACTCATTCATCAGTTATATTTTTACTTTACACTGTTACAGCTCTCATTAAGTGCAACTAGACTCCACGGGAAGTCTCCGTATTTGTCCCATCTCCATTGTCTCCAGCTTCCTGCCTCTCAGAAAGTCCCTCTCTTAGAGGACAGCACACACTGCAATACAAGCTAGGAAGGCCATAATTATTTTAACCTCTTCTTTCTCTCTCTCCCCCCCTAAAATGAAAGAAAAATCAATGCCTTCCAAAAGGTAGATTCATTTCTGTTAGAAATATCTGACAACAGAACAAACATGCGCATCTGAGACAACAGTGGGCGGAAAAGAAGAAAAAAAAAGTTGTGCTATTTTTATTACAGTCTGCAGAGATTTACAAAACACAGAGCCCATGCAGGTAGCTCCAAGTGAGCCCTTCTAAGCCAGAGTCTCATTTCATCTGGAAGACATGGCTTACTTGCTCCTCCTAACTGGTTTCAAGACAGACAGAATCTAAAACATCCCTTTTTCCAAAAAAATACTGTAGATAAGAATAAATGGTAATCATCGGTATACAGGAACACTGGGTCACACTGCAATTTAGCCTAAAACATCATCTTGGAGATATTCCAACGTCCAGAAAGTGACATTTCACAGGACAATCTAAAAACTGTTTTCTGCGTTAAGGCTTATCACAGACATTTGGAGGTTGTTAAATCGTGACATTTGAGGACTTTTACCCTTTTCATGAAATGTTGTGACAAGTTGGGATATCCTTCGCAGTCCTTTAACTATCAGTTCTTGAAGAAGTGTTCAGCACCCAACCTCTTTTCATTCCTGACAGTGACTTCTACATTCTCATCACTTAGAGGAAAAAATGTTGCCTTTAATAGCACTGGGTTTCCTGCTATTTTTACAAAAAAAAAAAAAAAAGTTAGAAGTTGTGTGCAGAAACAAATGAATGTTACAGAGAACACTGACTGGAGATGACAATGTAAGATGTTTCTGGATAACATCTAGCATGTTTCCTTTTTAAGGTTAATAGCACCAGTCTTTTCTATGACTGGTTTCTAAGTTCTCACACAGGCTTTCCAGGTGTGCTGTCACATTCATTGTTCTCAATCTATTCTTGTTCAGCAATATCCTTTTGAAGCAACATCAGTCATACGCACGCTATCCAAATGAGGCTGTACTATTTATTTACAGGAAAAAGGTGTTGCAATATTCTCCATATTGCTCACTGTTCCCATTCCCCATCACAAAATTTTGCTTTGTAGTTGGAGGGACAAGTGTTTTTGGAGAGAGAGGGGTTTTTTGTTTGTTTGCTTTTCCCCCCTGCAACATCCCTTTTTGATATGATACAATTCATTCAAAGCTCTGGAAAGAGAACATGGTTATTTAAATGCTACGTTCCACACTACTTCAGATTTTTATTGGCAAGGGGTTTCATCACATTACCCTTTTACCAAATTTGTTTACTTTTCTCTGAATATTCCTACAGAGCAGGCTAGTACTGATCTCTGAAATGTAAGCCCAGAAGACAATGTATTAAATAATTCTCATCATGGTCATTCTATGATGAAACTGATGTGAAAATATTAATAAATATTCAGTGTAAGAGCCAGTCAAGGAAAATCCCTAGAATTCCAGGCTCACGTGCTTAATCCTATAACCTAGACTGCCTGTCTGCTTATTTATACATGCTTACCATGCAGATAATTTTATCTGCTCTTTGTAATTGGAATATAAATCTATGTCAGAGCTCTAGAACTGCATTTCAAAAGCAACAGTTCATATTAAAAGAAAAAAAATAAACTATAATATCTCTAAGCAGACCAGCTGACTGATATTTGTAAGATTACAGGTATTTGAGGCAAGCTTATGAAAAAACACTCTTTCCTTTTCTTTTGGTCTGTCCTGAGTGCATTTTGTATATCGTGTTTTACTTTCCTATCTTACAGCTTCTGCATTCACATAGTCCTGTCAAACTCCGAACTCTTCCTTAAAACTTTATTTCTATTGGCATGTTCAAGAAATTCCAGCCTCCAGATTCTGCTCCACACTTACTGTGACTCAAGAATTTGTATTGAAACACGAGCTGGAAGAATGCCTTTGCTAAAAAGAAAGGTTCTGCCAAGAATATTGGATCTTGTGTTTCTCTGATAAACCATCTACAGTGCCTGAATTTCATTTGAAAGAGAGACTGAAAGTGCTGCTTATAGTAATACATTAAGACAAAAAAGTGCTCTTAAGACTGAACAAACTACTCACATCTACCAACATCCAATGGGTTTCTTTAAAAATAGTCTTGAATACTTTCAGAGTCCCATCCTCCCATAAGTGGGTACTTCTCTCCCTCTCCCCCAGTAATACAAAACTAACAAAACACTGAATTTTTTGTGTCAGTATGACCTCAGATAACAGAGGCGGGATCCTGGTTTTGTGTCCATATTCACACACAACTCTGATGAAGCTGTAAGTGCCAGGCCATGTTCATGAGCAGGAATTGGGCTTGCCTAAGCTGCTTAGATGGCCTAAGGCATCTTTCCATGTTGGCATCTAAACCTCAGGCCCAGTGCAGGTAGGTGCATTTGGCTGCCTTTGCTTCTGCAAGAACAAGAATAAGGGCACGTCCCACCCACATGAGCCGGATGGAGTCCTCCCACATGCTGTCTGAATGGACTGCGCTGCCAAAGTCTCCAAAACAAGAAAACACTTCAGTGATTTGAATTAATTACTCACGATGAGAGTTCTTCATGAGAATGGGATTCCTTCTAAGGCTGGTAAATACAGCACTTCTGAAAGAACTACACCAAAGCAAAGAATTTGAAACAGAAGAACTAGGATACAGAAACAAGAAAAATTAATACAGTTTATGATGCCTAATCCTTCATGTGTAGAGAAAATGGGAAGCCTGACTGATGCATCCTAAGACTCATTATTCGAGATGTAATGAACACAGATGCAATCCACCCTAATGTCTGCAGACATTCCTTTGGGAAAGTAATTTTAAACCAAAGTGGATCCTACAGGGATGACACCCTCAGCTCCCTCCAAACATGAGCAGACCTCAACAGGCATCACAGCTTTAGAACTCTCTCTGGATGTGTAGCACAGCAAGAAGTGTCTGTGGACTGTTATTCGGGAAGAAAGCAATTGTGAATCACAAAGTGAGTTGTAAAGACATGCAGATCTCTACAGTCTACCAAACGTAGTCCTTTGGGAGGTTCCAGAGAGCAAGACAAATGAGAATAAACAAATACCAGTTTCAGAGGTAACAACTCAAGTATGAAAAGTAAAAAATAAAGTGTTAATAATAAGAAAAGTACAATAGATGAATACAGATAGGGCAGGCAGGGTAACAGCAAGAAGCAATAAGGAAGTTTACAAATCTCAGTAGGTCAACCACAGTCAAGTTTTTGTAGGTGTGATAAAAAAGACATTTTATAGAAGGTTTCAGAGGAGAAAAATGAGTTAGCATTATAGATACTTGTGTCCAGGACATGCAGCTTATGTCTGAGATGACACAGACGGAGGCAACTGTAGGCTGATTCTCTGTCATATGTGAAGCAATGAAGCCCTTTAGTGGCAGCATTCTGAAGGGATGCAAAATAGGCCAGATTACAGTCGCAAAAGCCAAAGAAATGATGTTGCAATAACAGAGATGCGAACTCAGTGACAGCTTTGATGAAAGCTCAGTGGTATGTACGGACAGGAAAAGCTGTTGTGCGGACAGAATTAGCAAGATTTTGCTAGGCTGGATGGGAGGTCAGAGGAAGAGCTGTGAGCTGAAGGGAACACCCAGATTACTCATTCAAATGACAAAGCCAGACAGCAACTGGAAGGGAGAGCCATGGGAGCCCTCCAACACATTAACAGTGCCAGGCTAGCAATGGTTTGTTAAAGCAAGACATTGATGAAGAGATGTCAGAGATGCACTGAGATTGGAGGTTGGACAAAAGCTAATGGACTTTGAGTGCAGGAGCATCTACAATGCTTTTCACTTGACTTTAGGAATTCCATGCAATATTCAGATTTGACTAGACAACCATTTCAGAATTCCAGAAGGGCTGGGCTTTACATTGTGACCCAAAGACTGAAATAAGCAGTACTTTTATTCTGTTAGAGCTACATCACTTGCCACAGATTACTTCAGCAAATTTCCACGCCTCATTTCACTTCCCACTAGTTAACTCTCATCTTAGACTAGTGGTTGTACCTGAGCGTGTTTCCAGGAACAAAGCCTCTACCACTGCCTTTTCACACTTCACTCAATGCTCCAATTACCCTCATGAACACAAGCTTTCCTTTTCATAACGCTTGCATGTTTCGATAGCTAGCACCAAGGGCTGAAACTTCTGCTCTATCAGTATGCACTGGTTTGAAGCACGTGCTGGATCCAGCAATAGGAATCTGAAAGACTGAATGGCAACGCAGAACTGTCTTCTGCATTTCTGTCTTCATCCCCATTACTTTAAATATCAACCGTGTGTGTCAAGTAAACATTCAATTATTTCCCTAAATGCTTACGTTTTCCTGCAATTGATCACACACCAAGTTAAAAGCCTTGTCAGTCCTTGCTTTTTAACAAGCTTGCCGATAAAAGAACACAATCACAGACAAAACCACAGACACAGACACTAATCAACGACATTCCATTGTGCCACAAATGAGAGATGCCCAGAGATCTACCTCGCCCTGCCCTGCTCCTGTCACAGTTCCCGTTTCACGAGCACACATGCACACAGACAGCAGGCAGACAACAATATACAAAGATAATGAATGGGTCTCTAGTGTTTCAGATTTACCTACAACCGTGTCCTTCCATCAGAACTTTAAGAGTGTTTTGCTTCTGGCACTAGCATTAGCAATCCCACAATAAAGACTGTTAAGAAAAATGTTGCTCAACATTAGAGATAGTTAGAAACAGAGTTAGAAAAATCTGGGTGCTTCCCAGGAGCACTCTGCAAATTATGCATGAACTACTAGATATTTCACAAACTGTGCATCACAGATCTGCTGCCAAGGGGTTACGCAAGTCTGTGACCAAAAATAAATAAAACAAAATGCTAAATGAGTATCCTGATGAAAAGAAGAATGCATACATCTAGTATATCACAGACGCAAAGTGAATTTGAAATAAAGGACATGCAATATGGAATGTGTACATTTGTGGGGGGCTAGAGAGGGAGAAGGGTTAAATGCAGATAAACATCTTACTGGTGAAAATAAGATTTGAATTTAATTTTATACCCAGACTATCTGGTTCACAGTCTGTTCATTTCTACTGTGGGAAAATGGGAACAAGAAAAAAAAAAGTCCCACTGAGGATGCTCTGTGCTTTCCCTACTCTTCCTTATTATTTTTTATTTTTTTTTTTTTTTACTGTAAAAGCCTGTGATGACCTAAAGAAAACAACAAAACAAAACTGCATCCACTGTTTTCATTCAGCTTTCCCTTGGGTCTCAAAACTGCATCTGTTCCATGTGCACTGAATTCAGCAGGAATACAGTGTACAAGATGACCAAAACACCAGAGTGTGCAGTGAGGGACACCAATATATATAAGTAAATAGAAAGAAAAAAACTTTTAAAATGTGAATACATATGACTTGAAGCTACTGCTTTCTAGAGTTACCTTCTCTTTCAATGTTTCTAGTCTGACTCTTTTCTAGACCACTTTTATACAGTTTATCCTAGTTCTAATTGTCCCATATACCATTTTATCATTTACCTTATCAGCTAGGGCTTTAAAGGGGCATTTTTACATTCACCCTGTAACCTTACCTTGTAGGCAGCTTGTCTCATAAACTGCTTTGCAGGCTGCTTCCAAATAGCAGGCACTGTAATGACCCATCTTACTTCAGTGTTTTCAAAGTCAGAGCCTGCTTGGTCACTGAGCTCCTACATAAAAGAAAAAGATGTGAATACAAAATGATGTGTGGCAACTTCATAAGGAAACATTTTTTGCTGGCTCCAGTAACAAAAACTTTCTCTTCTGATTTTTTTTCCTGTTATGCTACTACGCCTATGCTATAAATCCAAACATTCAAATTACTGCCAACCTGTCAAGAATGCCTTACCGTGCCAAAAGCCAGGATTGGGGTTGACACCTTCTTAAGGAGGCATATAGAAAAGTTTACCGCTTAACATGAAGTAGAAAAGTTAGTTTTTCCAAAAGCAACTCATGTACTGCTGAATATTGCGGAATGTTTATATACATTCTTAGTCATAGTGTGGGATTTGCTGTTAGCCTGAAGAATTCACGCTTACATCTTGGTTAATACACAGAAAAATATTTGAGGTATTGATGAACATTATGTTTTACAATCTGGATTTTTCAATGCCATCTTTATACATCACTCACCTTTTAATCAAGCTTTTACATCTCAGTTAACAAGGGGAAATTGCAGTTGAAGCCTTAAAAAAATTGACTGGTTGCTCCTTGAAAATTTTGCTTTAAGCAAGCATTCAAGAGTAGTTTAGTTCCTTTATTGTCCTTTTTCCCCCCTTAAAAAGAGGGAAGTCTGTACTGTATTTGCAAATTAGGTGATATACTGACATGTTTTGGGAAAGGTTCCAAGTAAAATGTCATTACCATATGTCCTATCTAAATCTCCATCCAAACAGGGAAAGGTTCATAAAGGTGAACAACGGGCCTTTAGAATGTAAAAAATGTTTCTGTGTGTGCCGTGCCAAGGTGTTGTGTTTGCTTAGCTATGCTGCAGTTCAAAAATCCCCAGTAGAAAAGTAGTACCTTTATACCACACAGGGCACCAGGAACGGACAGATTACAGTCCAGAGGAACAGTTCATTCACACTGCTTGTCTGATCAGTTTCAGCATGCACTCACAAGTCACAGGGATGTGTTTTTTAACATCATGAAAGGATGCAGCCCAGAACAGGCAGGACAGCATTCAGAGTCACTAAGAATTTCCCCAGGCAATGAATGCACAGGTACAAGTCTTTGACTCAATGTTCAATGCAAGAATCCATCGCATACAGTCTTGGACAAGATAAGAATTTGGAGTTGTAATGATACAATAATTCCTATGAACCATAAAGAGCAGATTGATATCTTGCAGCAAATAAATTAATCCCATTCAGAAAAGTAGGTTAGCTTTATATCAACAAGGCTTGCTTGATTATGGCTTGGCCTAGCAACTACTACACATTGGCAGTATAATGGTGCATCTGAAACTAACGTGTACTTAATTCACATTCGACTGTATACATGAGACCTTAAATCTACAAACTGCTTAGTGGAGACGTGTATTTCACAAGAGAAGAACACATACAATCTTGTGACCCAAGAATAATATTAAAAGATGTGAGCATCGTAACATTTCAAATTGGAAATAGAAAATAAAATGCATTCGCCCTACAAAAAACAGCCACGGTAGTTAAAAAGATGGTGTAAATAGAGGCAGCACATCAGAACACAGTGTAGATTTACAAATTAAAGCTCTAACAAATGTCTGTCTTACTTTTATGTTCTCCCTAATGCTTGTTAGATTTGCTGTACAGACTTGCATTCAGGATGAGAGCAACCAACTGACATTTCACAGCATAACTTGAAATTCACCCCTGCAAAGGGTCAAGCACATGGCTGCAACGCCATAAACCACCTGTGGCTCTTTGGCACATGCGATGCAATTTAGCTGCGTGGAACAGAATAAAGTGTTGTGCAGAGGTACCCGAGATGGCTGGATAACAAATGCTATGGATCTGCACTAATGCAGAATTCCACACAGGCTAACATACTCTGTTGCTCTGTCGATTCAAGTAGCTTACACAGATCATTGCACTAACATAATTACACTATTTCCACCATGTTAGCCAGCTTGTACACCTCAGCAAGTCATCACTGTACAAACTTACAATGAGATTCAAGTCACCCAATTGTAAATCAGCTCTTAATAATCTTTCTGTTGCAAAATAAATCCAGCTCATCCAGCGCCCCTGTGGTCGACGAAGATGATGTCAGATTGGGACAGCAGAGATTGGTAGGTGCCCCCTCTGTTGTGTTTCACAATGCTGACTAACACGAGAGAGAATCTCGAGTGAACACAGAACGCTGAATTGTCCCAGTGGCTGAAGCGTGAGGGACAAGGCCAGAATCCAGTCTAAAATTTAATTCTTGGCAAGTTAAATATGCAGATTGAATGAAATGCTGAAATTCAACTCCTACACTTTTAGAGTTTTCTTTTCGAATCAACATTTTACATGAAAAAACAAACAAACAAAATATTTATCCCAACAAGAAAATATTCAGAACTCAGCATCAAAAGTGATACAGCTACTATTATTGAATCAAGTTTCCCCTGTGCAAGGGGAAAGCACGGCAGGCTACTGTGAGTTCTGCAGAGTCCACAGCCTGCCTAGAGTTTCTACAGCTGCCTTGCTTTGTTTACATCAAATACCACTGAGGTCAAAGCTCAGCAAGGTTAGAAATGTTAGGTTCACGTTTATACTGGTTATAAATATAGAGAATCTAGATAAGGAAGCATTATTCTACCTTTAATGCCTGTTCCTTAAAGAATTGCAGGGCGTAAGCAAATATCTCAAGTGCTTTGACTTTTTTGCCATTTGCAGCTGTCAGGTCCGTCTCCATGGTAAGGTTCTACATGAAAGAAAATAACTGGAAGTTATTCAAAGGAAAGGATAAACATAAAATTAATTCCCAGTGCTTGAGGAAAGGGAATTCTTCTTTATCCACCTGGCTAGGAAAAAGTGACAGAACTGTTCTGAAGAGGATCTAACTCATCACTTGAATTTCCTGGAGCATGACATTTAGCGTTTATTTTAGATTTTGTTTTTAAACACCTACCATGTCTACAAAGAACTGCAGGCAGACAGAGCAATACAGAGCAAGTATTAAGTAATTACAATAAATTATATCTGTAATTAATTGCAACAAAGCTGCATATGCAAGATATTTAATCCAAGTTAAAAGTTAAAAGCATAGATTTTTGACTTCTCACCAACACATGAAACCAGAAAATACCTCAATACAGAAAGTACTGGCCAAGTCCCAAAACTCTACAATGGTTTAGTTGAAAGACCTAAATATAATCAGCAGAATAATGTAAAATTAACAATATGATTTCCACTTGCAGTTAGTACAAAGAACTCTGGACAAATCTGTTCCTTTGCACAAGAGTTCATTATGGCTTTTACATTCTATTTCTGCTCCTTGAATAAATTTTATAGAACAAACTGACCTCTTGCAGACTCCCTACAAGGCCATCAATTTCACCCAAGAAAATTAGGCCTTGAAGATTAAAGCAAGGCAGATACTGAGCTTCTAAGATCTAGAAAGAATACAGGCAAAATACACTTGGCAAACACAGCAAGAAGCAAAATGAATCAGAATATGTTAACTGAAAAGTTTCATTTACTTTGTTCACTCTCTAAACTTAGAAATAGATCTCCTTCACATCCAGTTCACAATCTTTAGGCAAGATCTAGCGCACTGCATAGCCAAGATGATGTGAGTAGCAAATGCAGAATTATCTGAGACTTATTACTTACACCTGTGGTATGTAGCTTCATCTTAAACTTCTCGAAATACAACCAGTGCTTTGATTCACTGGGATCCAAGTCGTGGTAGAAATCTCTTGCTGCATACCCAAAGCTATGAAACTTTCTTTCTGGTGTTAAGAGGATAGTAGTTGGTGTCTTCTGGTTGGATACACCTGGATCTCCACCTTCCCATCGTCTATCCAACAAGAGAAACGTTTTCAGTAAGTGATACTAACACTTAGAGTAGTAAAAACTTAATATTGTTAGAAAACAATCTGGTAGCAGATTACACACACAGTTTTCCCCTCAGATATATTAATATTAAATTCAATCCTTAAAATACCAAAAGCAAGTGGTTTTATTCACATTCAAGAAAAGAGGACTGCAAGTTTTGTTTCAGAGAATTCAATAATTTTTACAGTTAGTTGTATAGTTTTTAAGGATATAATTATAGTGTGTCTTTGATAACAATATAGGCTTCCTAGAGTAAGCGACACACAGTTAAGAAGGAAACAGCACTACACTTACATTTTTAAACTTAACATATAGGTGCAATAAATACTATATGGAAAAATCTGCAGATGTTGAGCTCTCATTGTAGTTCTCTCTACTCACCTGAAGTTAATGGAATTTGTGTTTAAAATGTCTAAATGGTAGTAAAAATTTTAGAAAAAAATTGTCTGTCAAAATTAGAACAGACTTCCTCAACCCCTAAATATATTAGAGGCTCACTACTACCCCTTAAAACAACGACTACACCTATCCTATCTTATGAAGGTCACAAAGGCATTTTTGGGAAGACCTGATAAGTACGAAGGTATTTTGGGGAAGATCTGATAAGTACAAAGGTATTACAGTGAAAGGAACACAATGCTAGTTTCACAGACTGGATAAGGAAATAAATAAGGACACTGAACATGGGAAGACCCTCATTACTTTTTATTAAATGAAGCAGGAATTTTGGGGTGGGGGAGTAACAAGGACATACAATAAAAACCTGTACCACAGAGAGCTGTAAAATTCTGATTTTCTCCTGGCTTCTCAATCAAAAAAAAAAAAAAAAAAAGCAGAATGGAAGAACAAGAAACTCATGTTAGTGTTCCTCTTGCCCCATATAGAAATACTTTCAGCATGGGAAACAAACACTCACCAGACAAGATTTTCTTTAAAAAGCACCAGTGGAAAGTCTGGTTTATGCTATCAGCCATAATCATAATGCAGCTCAAAAAGGAACCAAGTTAAGATCACAAGGGCAACTGCATTCATTACTAAACCACATGTTGATTACTTTTTTCTAAAGATAGCAAAACACATTTTCATAATGTCCTACTGCCAAAGTCCTTGTTCTGAAGTAGAAAATGATTGCTTTGTTCTCTGGTACTTGTTTACGTGACATGGGAAGATCATGTAGAAAAAATATTTTTTTTTTCCATTTCACTCTTAGAAACAGTTGAACCAATTGAAAATTAATTGACCTCCAGATCAGGTCAGACAAGTGATGCAGACAAACAAAACAAAACAAAACAAAAGATCGATCTAAGGGGTTAATACTTGGCCAAGTAATAAGCAGCTAGGATTGGGATCTTCTTAGGATTGGGATCCTATAAACTGTTGGGAACCCTTGAGACCATTCAGCTAGACCAAACAGAACAAAACATGACCTTTTTTGCAGTAGCAGCAGTGACGGCAGGGAACCACCACATCCATGAATTTTCTCTAATATAGAGTGCAATTCCACTGACTTGAATGCAGAAACAGCATGATGAGAAGTGGAGTGTTTTTCCACCTTCACCCACTCGGAAAAAACTTTGCTAAACCTCCCTTGTCTTGCTGCTCAGCCCCACAGCTATTATCAGCTGGCAATGGCTCTGCTGCAGAGCATTTCCTGCAACCTGCTGCTAGCGATGTACTTGGTTAACTGCAAACCCTGTGAGCAGGTCTTACAGCTAACATATGGTTCCAACGCTAAGAAGTAGGGGTCCTGCAGCCCACAGGCAGAAAACGCTGCCTCTTCCACCAGAATGTTACATCCCACACACCCGCAGTGAGCAGAGAGGAGACAATCTGGTATCTTTTTCACTTGAAATCATTAATGATTCATTCTGAGTCACTGGTGGGAAATTCCATAAATAGGACGTGTACTTAGCTGCTGGCTAATAACAATGCCTCTTTATTTTTCTTTATGGCTCGGCACATTTTCTCTTTCTGGAAGAAGCACCCATAACATGCACTTTAAATGAAAACAAATTGATGCTCTGTAGTACAGGCTGAAATTTTCAAAATCGTCTAGAGAATTAGGTGCTCACTTCTTGATGAGTTTCTAATGGAAATTAGACGCTGTAATTGTTCAGCATGCGCTGAAGCTCTCAGCCTGGGTTACTGAGAACAGAATGGGAAGTCTGACTTTACCGTTTGCAGTCAGAGCTCTCGAAATATTCCTGTGTGACATCTCTTCTAGAAAGAAGCAGCTGCAGTCAGAGGCCTGCGCACGCTAGCACCTCGCTGCTGCGCTCTTCTCAGATGGAGCCCTAGCTTCACTCCAGTTAACGGAGGCTTCTTTCAATACCATCAGCACGGCTAGCATTTCAACACTTCTGCTTGCAGCTTTCTTTTGTGGGTTTGATTCAGGCAAAATAATAGTAATAATGCTCCCAGGGAAGGAAAAAAAAAAAAAAAAAAAACATCCGTGAAGAGCATGACATAATACAAACCAGCAGCACTCCAAATGCACGTGGGAGATAGCTCCTCAAAGCAGGGTCAGAGCTAAAAACCTATTCAAACAGAACCTAAGTTAGACTTCTGCCTAAATTTAGACATCTGAGACCAGTTCCTAGGCTGACAAAGTGGAGCAGCTCAACAGAGCAGATCAGTTTATAGCCACTTAGGATCTGACTGTATATCAAAGGTGAAAAGAGACGAAAGGAAAGCTAGCGTGGAAAGGATCACAAGGGTACAGTAAGGTTAGAGAAATGCCCTTCCTCACACATGAATCTGGCTAACAGAGGAAAAAGAAAGATCCTTGCAGAGTGATGAGAATTTGATCCAGGGCTGCAGTACAACAGTCAAGGAAATAAAGCAGTGGGGTCATCACGTGTAGCTGAACGCCTCGCAGAGTGTATGCACAAGAAAAGCAAGCGTGTGTCAGCCAAGAATTCCAATCAAACGGGGAAGAGAAAGAAAAAGAAAGATTCAAAATTGAGTTATATTGAAAAAAGACCACATTCTCCCTCCTACCAAATATAGCCTGCAATTTGTTTCAAAATCACGTTTGTCCATTTATTTTTTCCTCCATCTGTGAAATACTTAAATTCAGTTTGTTGCTGTTTAACCAGCAGACAAAACACTTTCAACTACACGTAAGCGCATATAGATCAATAGGAGTTTTTCAGAACTGCAACACCTCACATATTGCCTTCACAGGAGAAGTTATTCACCAGTTCGACAGCACGGAGCTGTCTTTCATTAGGGCTCTGGCACTGCCTTGCCTATTGAACTGCTTACTCAAGTCCTGGCCAGATTGCTGATACCCATGTACTCAGCCTCAAGATATGCAGAGAATAGCACTCCTTGTAACGTGTACTTCTACTCCGCAACAAGAACCTGAAGGTAACCACTACCGTCTTCACAGAACCTGTGGGGAAGGAGTTGGCAGGCATGAAATATTACCTAAAATTAACAAAACTGCAACAAAAGTTATCTAGGCAAAGACACTCATCGATCATCTAGAAACCCGTGCCCAACTCCAAACACGTGCTTTAGGCCACTGAACTCAGGGAGGCAATTCACAGGTTTAAAGCTAAGCATATGCCTTAAAGATCTTTGTTAGGTCAATGCCTATAAATTCCTCCTTTTAAGTACTGGGCATCACAGCAAATTAATAAACAAAATCATGTTTATGACTGTGTGTGTATACTAATTTCACAACCAGAACTGTAACCTCCTAACACTACCGTCTAACTTCAGACTGAAGCCCTGTGTGTTCGCTCTTTCACCAAAGCAGGACCTTCTAACTACACCCACCTCGCCCTTCACTGAGACACGTACAGAAAAGCAGCTTTGTTAAAAGGCAGCCAGAAATCAAAATGTCTGGAAAGGATCAACACTAAGGAGGAAAAGCAGAAAATATGTTAGGAAGCAAAGACCATGTATCATTGGTATGCTTTATTTAAATGTAAACATTCTCGAGTACGGGTGGGAAGTTACATTTAGTCTGTAGAAATATTTGTAAGTTATCCTACATGTAGGCATCATTATGTAGAGAGTTTGAACCTCTTAATACATTCCAAACCACTGAAGCCTTATTCTGATACATACACAATTCTCTTCATTGAATTTCATGATTTCATCCGTATTTACATATATATTTCATAACTCAATTTCAGCTATATCTTCCCAAAAATCCATCCCTGCCAGGAATATTTTATAAACTTTTTCAGTAATTCACAGACAGAAGTATGGGCAACGTTTTTTTTTGTTGTTATTGTTCGTTTTTTTTTTAATAAAAAATATTTTTTTTTATTAAAGTATTTTCCATTGTTTGGAATAACTACTGGAAAACTGATTATTTTTTTTTTAAATCCAAGATGCATTTCTTCTTTTTAAATTAGTTTATTTAACTTCTTTTTAAATCAGGATCTCACATAGTATCTATACAGGTCTGAAATCACAGTCACACTCCCTTTCTTTCATGAGAAAAAATATGGTGTTCTGAACCGCAGGAAGTAAACTATCATTTAAGATTTGGAATATACTCTCAGCTGGCACCTAGATTCCAATATGTCAGCAATCTACCTCAGGAAGCCTGGTACCCTGGAAGGAGAATCAAGTTTGTAATTAGATGTAGAGGAGTGTGAACCAAATGGCAAAATGAGGTCCAACAGGTAAAATTTTGAATCCAAAGGGTTTAAGGGACATTCCTAAAAAAAGAAGGGATTATACATAGTAAAAGATCCACAGCAATTATAGGAACAAGATATATAGGACTTATGTACGGCTCAGAGATGTCTTCCCTCACTTCATTCATTTGGTTTAAGAAATGTGATTAATTATTTGCTGTAAAGGGAGAACAGGAATTGATAAAAATGGGTTCTGATTCCACAGCCCTGTAACCTGGCAGAAGTAGCAACGCATGGCCTGTCCTTTGACTTCTAGCATCAGGCAGCTTCCCATGCCATTAGCAGAACATTAGATGGATGGGATGCAAAAGGAGTCCTTGAAGCATTACTTGTTCTTATTGAAAACAGCAAGTACCTTTGCCACTGTATGGCCTATCATTCCAAAACCTACTTCCCTTTAGATAGTATTTTCCATCACCCAGTTGTGCCAGACCTCTCTAAAATACTTTGCAGCCACATACAAGGTGACTGTGCAGGCTGACTGCACAATGAATTCTGTCTGCTGAGATTTAAAGGCCTGCATTCAGCTAGCAACTTTACTTAGAAAAATTACAGTATATCACAGTGGACTTCAGCAAGTTAATCTTTGTGCCCCTTCCTTCTCAGCATTACAGTGTAACAAACAGCACATTACCTACTGCTACAACAGCAGCTTTGTTGAAAGAACTTCTGTGGCCTAAGCTCATACATACCTCGTTTATGCCTTAAATTACCTATACCTTGGTCTCATTACAATATAGGCATTTTAAAGATACTTTAATAAGAATTACATAAGCTTTTAGTTATTTTTAAAAATCCCCCAAAATATCAAAAACACTACAGAAATGTCTTGTGGTGCAACCCCTTCAGATACCTGTCATAATAGTTTTTGCATTAGACTTATATACGTGTGATTGCATTAGACTTATATACATCAGAATCGTAGAAGGAAAAAAAATAGGATTGTTGCTTGAATCAATCAATCAATCAATAAATCACATAATAGTACCTGAATTTTGTCCCTTATATATGTACAATACAGAACAGAATTCACATCTAACCTTAATTTTCCAATGTACGCCTTTCGGTTCCTTATTTTCCAGTATCACTGGTTCATTAACAGGGATTTGGCTCAGATTTAATGCTAAAAATCAGCCAAATGGACTACCAGTTTGTGGGTGCAAGTAACTAACTGTTGTATAACACAACTGTATACAAGCACGATTGAAGCAGATGGGCAGCTGCAGACAACTTACTTACTCACTTTCCCTGGGCTCCATTTTATTTACTATTGCTATCCTGCTCCTAATGTGTTATCTATCCAGGAACACTTGAGAAAATTACATCAAGTAGCTTGCACGATGCTCTCGGATCCTGCTATGCTGGCAAAAGCAGTTACCACTCCCCTTATTTGCCAGTAGTTGCTTATGCATCTAAATGCTATTAAACATGAAGAAGCCATTAAGATCTTAAGTCTTTTGTGAAAACTGGACTTACACACCTATGATATTACCACATGATGACAAGGTAGATGACAAGGCTATTTTCTACTAACATGGATTTGCCAAGTTCTGTATGCACCAGAAAGTCAAACATTTTCTTGAATGTTTCCCTTGAATATCTGCTTCCCCACCCTGGGAAATGCCATGTTTCTTTTTATAAATGTGTAGTTTCTCATAATCTCACAGCAAAGGCCATCACTGCTCCCTAAACAATTCTAAATATTCGCTAACCTCTCCTTTTATTGATGTCATCTTACAAACTTAGCAAAATAACAGAGAGGATATTCTCACATCATTTATTAAAGCAAATTAGAATATAACAAGATGCAACAAGAAATTATAGCCACGACAAAGGCGTACACTGTAGCAACACTACAGAAATCCAGACCCTTCAGGGTACTGCAGGAAACAGCTACAGCTACTGCATAGATAACTATAGCCCACAATCGAAAACTAAATGCTGCATTGCAGCCCTTACCTCATTACATGAATACATTCTGGTTCCTTGGTGAAGCTGTAGGCGTAGCCACTGGATGTTGTGCCAAAATCAATAGCCACAACAACGAGAAATAACTGTTCTACAGCATCCTCTGCATCAGAGTCCTTCTGTTAAATAGCAGAAGCAAAACAGACGCTGAGTCATTGATTAGAATAACTGTAATCTGTCATATCCTTCAGGATTTCTGCACTCTGAGACATGCATACCTCTTCAAAGGAAATAAGGAGTTCCCTGAAGCTGCATTTGTGAACAAAGTTGATGCCAAAAAGATCTATATTCCAATCGAAGCAGAAATTTAATATACAATCATAGATTTACTGGAAGATATATCATAGATATGCTGGAAGATATTTTATACATTTTCTATTGAATCACAAGTTTGTCAAACTCATTTCTTGGAGTAGCTGCTATCCTATAGCATTAAAGCTTATGGCTAACAACAAAACCAGTAACCTAGTGGTTTGTTGTGATTTTTTTTTTTAAACTGAACAATTGAAGGATATGTTTATATCCAACAATGTATTATATTTGGGGTTTACTTAGTGGTTCTCGGAGTTACCTAGGTCATAACCTTGACCCTGAGATACCACTACCATTCCAAAGTAGTAAAGACAGAACCACCCAACATATAGCAATAACCTTTACATCCCAAAATAATTATTTATCAATGAGGAATTTACAAAAACCTTCTTTTGGAAACACTGTGTATCCTTTCCTCCTGCCTGTGCTAGGATGTGGGAAGTTGTTCAGCTGCTTATAGATAGGAGGACTCATATTCACTGTCTCTCCTTTTACCTGTAATCCTCCAGTCCCTGAAAAGCACAGTCCAAGGCAATGTGGGAGGGTTAACTAGAAAAAGTGAATGGATTGTGGCACAAATTGTAATGATGTGATGTGATATAAAGCACCAACTCAATTGTGCCACCCCCAGTATGCTTTTGCCTATCATAACACCTACATAAAGAGGCATTAAGTAACAGTAAGGAACTGTTGTTAAAATGCTGATAGTGGCTAAAGTACTAACAGCTCAGCATGCCAGGAAGAGAACAAGAAGCTGGAAATACTGGTGAAAGAGCTATGTGCTTCAGGCAGGCAGATGGTGAGGGAGGGTAGTACACCCACCCACACATGCACCATCTTGGCAAAATCACCATGGAGCAGAACTGTTGACCCATAAGTATACGGGACATGTTTGAATCCCCCACCACTGCTGTTCAGCCTGTACTCTCGGCAGTATTTCGAAGCAATTGGTATTTTTACAGAGGAACTGCCAGATGTCCTCTTTCTGTGAGCAGTGTTCCACCATCTTCCTCACTTATGTCCTGTGTCCTCACAGCTTCATGCCTGCTACTTCCAGCACCTTTCTGTTGTACCCCTACATTTTCCAAAATCATCCGATAGGCCTGCTATTTAAAATGGAGAAAAGAGCATAATAAGGTTTGGTCTCTAATGATGGAAGACTTGTTTGGACTTTCCTAATAAATCTTTTAAACCAGAGCAATATGCATCTGTAGGTCTTCCTCAAGGAGTTCAAGAGGCAAATCTAACTGGAAGAGGATATCACATCATCAGCGTGGCAGAAATAAGAGGTGGAAGTTCTACAGTATGTGGAGAAAGAAAGGAATGGAAACTAGATTTATGAGCAAGAACTCAGGAAATCCCAAAGAAGGATGCTGTACAACCTGTACATGATTCAGAAAGCTAAGAAAGAAATCTGATAAGGATAGCAATGTGTTCTAAACACGATCTCTTGTGATATTAAGAAACATACAGTGCATACACTGTGTTATCGATGATGCAGATGATCTTAAAAACAAGTGGGACTCAATTTTAATGGGAGTTTCTCAATAAAATGAAGACAATGTTTAAGAGATTAAAACACATTAAGTACATGGGATATTTGCTTGCACCTAAAAGCTTACAGAGGTGGCTATTTTTCTTAGGAAACTAGATCAGTTCTATTCTGAGCTTCATTCTCTCTCTGCTGGAAGAGATTCTTTCGTCTGAGAATTCAGATTATACTACTACTGTATTGTATATATCCTTTTTTCCAAACAAAACGAGTATTTTCAGGTGCTGCCTAAAGAAATCAGTGAAAAGACGGGGACAGAACGTGAGAATGCCGAGGATCAAGTATCCCCTCACTTTGATGTAAAAATATACAGGAACAAATCTATTAGCGTAACAAGTAGACAAAAAAAGCAAAACCGGGACCCCAATGAAATAAATGGGAGCTCCATCACTAGCTCCAGTGGGACCAAAATTTAATTTTCAACTATGGATAGCATAAAAATGATCAGCACAAGGGTAAATTACAGCCTTCCAAAGAAACTACTTCCCATGGAACAGGCAGGAGAAAGCCATGTCAACAGACAGAATATATTAAGAGTGCATTTCTTACCACAATATGTGATGGAGACAGTGGAGTTATTCCAGGATCTCCCAAACTTTTGGCTGGTGATGAGTAAGTAGATGTGGAAACAGCATCTGAAAGTAAACAAAAATTCTTTAGCATCTGTAAGCAGAGTAAGTAGGATAGGCTAGTTGCTTTGCATACCGTTACACAATTTTCCTGTTGTAACAAATCTGCTGAAAAAGAAAGCAAATTCCACAGCCTCCTCATAATTTTATTTATTTTTTCCCCTTAGAATATGGTAAGAGCAAACTGCAGCTTTACTTTTAAAATGTTTGGCCTTCCTGACTAACTCCCATTCTTTTGCCTCGTAAGTCACCATGTATAATTTCAGAAGCCCTTCTAAATATATTGAGAAGTCATAGTTGATACAAATGGCTTTAATACCATACACTTACATTAATAGCCTAGGATTTAAACATGTGAATGCAGAAACTAAACACAAGTTGAGATAAAAAAAGACTAATGTGAAGAGAAAAAGAGCAGTTCATATCAGTTTAACAACCCAGTAAGAAAAAGTTGCGATTATTCCCTTATGAACCTTTATTCTTTAACCTTCCTAATACTGTCTCTGTTTTTATTCTTCAATATGCTCTGCACAGAAACATTTTGCAGCTGTTAGTATTACTGCAGGACAGAACCCAGCTGGGAAAAAGGAAAGTATTATTAACAAATCATCAAAGAAATATTTCTATCCTGCAGACAATACTGAAATTTCATTTAAAGGAACATACCAAATAAATGACAAATGTATTTTTCTTTCTTATATTTACCCTATGATGACAGAAAATGAAATAGTTCAGTAAAATAATTAAGCACTGATGACTCAAATGATTTATATCTAATATAATCTCATGAGAACTGCAAAAACTTATCATCACAATAAATATTAAGCAACACATTTCAACATATTTTTATCCAACGTACTTGTAGGTTGGAATGCACACAACGAAATGCATATTTAAGGATGGCAAGAAATTCCTAGGCATAGGACTGTCAAGTCAGAGCGTTAATTTAAGATAACACAGGAGCTGTCCTGCAAGAAAAGACCTTAGGGCTACTTAATGAAGAATCCTGTTGTTCCTGGTAATCAAACATGTGGCTTCCCAGGGAAGACGCAAAAACTTTGCAGTAGACAACTGCAGGATAATCTGCCCACAGGAAAAGTTTCCTCCAAATCTTAATATTGCTCTTGAAACAATATTTACTTCTATTCAAGTTATAATATGTATGCTGAGCTTGGTATTCAGAATCACTTACAGAAGGAGAACATTCACATTTCCTATGCAAGTTCTTCAAGAATATATTACATTACTCCTTTTGTGGTAATACAGAAACCCACAGTCAGCACAGAATCCGCCTGTGACAGCACAGAATCTGCTGGATTCATTAAGCTCTATTTGGATCAGATGCTGTTATCAGCTTCCTTATCCATTCGCACAATTTCCTCCTCTTTTCAAAACCAGATTCGTTTCTATACCATCAACATGGCATTTTTCTTAGAAGTGAAGAACAATATTTCAGGACAAAAAAAAAAAAAAAAAGAAAGAATTAGTAATAAAAAGGTTCCTTGCATCCTGCTGTCTTTCCTGGCTGGATCCAAACCAATACTTTCTGAAGAAGTCAGGACACTGCAATGCTGACACAGCGTCTTTACAACATGGTAAATTTCCCCTCTTAGGATTCTCTCTTTAGAGGACAAAAAGGTAGATGTCAAATCGCTACCTGTATTTTCAGTGTTCCTCTTTGCTACTAGTTCTTTTTGTTACCTGCTTCAGCATTCATGTTTCAGTGATCTATTTTCCAGCCTGTCTTCAGTTATCAGCCTTCCCTGGGTGTACCTTGAAAAGCTATTTATAGCTCCCTATGACGCTCAGAAAATCCCGTGTGGCAATATACACATTTTTTGGTCTCTCAGAGAGCAGCAATTAAAAAACCACTGTGATATTCATATTCATTCGATGACAGCACACTAACTTGGGTGGAGCTCTGTGGAGAATTTATTTGACCCAATTAACTTGTGATTATCCAGAAGTAGAAAAATGTATACAAAGACACTTGCTCTATCCACAAGTATAAAAATATTTGGCAGCAACAAAAACATATTAAGCAGAAACCAGAGGGCTGTCTTTGCTACCCATAGAAAATACTACTTAAAACAGAGAAAAGATTTAGATATTTTCATCCAAAAACTTTAAAATATGTCCCCTTCAGTTTCAGAATGCTCTTGAAAATTTATGCATAAAGGCTGAATTTGTAAAAAAAAAAATGTTAGCCTTTCCAATTCTCAACAACTGCTCAACTCTGCTGGAAAGTTAAACTCCTAGTGATTTATCAGTATTTTTTTGACCAGAAAAAAAAAATCTTTCCAAGAACATGACCATTCTGCACTAGTATTCACTGTTACACTTCATCTAAGTAATATGCCACTCCCGCAAATAAGAATAATGCCAGCTCCTGCTAAACAAGAATTCTGCAATGAGCCCTACACATCACCAACCTGGAGTTTTGTTGGATCAGGAGAGGAAAACCTTAGAAGACAATTTTATAATTTCTCAGGCAGCAAACTAGAATTTTAACCAAAACATACTATTACGGTGATTCTGTAGAGTTGCTATCATTTTGGCACAAGCAGCCGTCACATTACGTTGCACCAGTTTAAAATTGTTTGATATTATTTCATAACACCACTAGCTAATGGTGTGCAATAACGGGGCCAACCCTAACTGTTGTAACTCTGTTGTTAAAAGAGGCCCTGACACTACCAGCGCTTGCAGAGCTAACAACTGAATGAACGCAGTTCAGAATATGAGGAAGTTAAGAAGTCATTTACCCAAGTGGTTGGCATTTACAGAAAATGCTTGCAGGCCAACCACCTTGGATGTAATGCCAGGAGTTCTTCTAACGAGTAGTGAAAAAGTTGTGAAAAGCACATGAAATTAAGAAATGTTTGTACTATCTACCCTATCTAAAGAGAAAGGTGTTAAAATAAACTTGAGTGTGGGAGCATGTGGTGAGTTAGCATTTGCTTGGGGGGAGAAATGTGTGTCACAGAAGAGCAGTAATGCAGAGATATTCCAGCAAGAGTGGGATATTTAAAAATCTCTTATTTCTAAAGAGCTGGGATTGGCTAATCTAAAAGAAAGCCAGAGAATGGGTAAAGGCTTGCAAGGAACCTGATTTGAAATCATACAAGAAAAAGCCTAGTCTCTGGGAGTAAATTCCTCTTCTTGAGGATTAAAAAAAAAAAAGAAAGAAAATTATGTCCTGGACAGTATCACGGTATTTGGAACAGTCCCTAAAAGCAGAATGACTTATTGAGGCTGATTTAAAGAAAAAAACACAATCGTGTCCTGCATAGCTCAAGTTCCAGCTTTATCTCCTGTGTTTACCAAGGATCGCTATCTGTGCCAAACTACACACTCTGAAAGGATATATAGCTAAATAACACGTGATAAATACACATTTAATTCTTGGTAATTTGCAGGTCACAATAAATGGAGCAACCTGATTTAGAATCCAAATTAAGTCTTCAAATACTTACACCAATTTTTAAACTGATCCAAGATATGATGCAAACTTTTTGAACAGAAATTCTTTCATTTACTTATGTACTAAGTATGGGCACATCGTTGCTTGTAAACATTAACTTGAAATACAACTGTCTGTATCAGGGTATTGGATAGTTTAACTAAATGTGTACAGAATGAATTTGACCATGTCATTGCATTTTCTGACTTTAGTCCTAAGCAATTGCCCAATCACGTCCTGTGCATTTTCAAGTTCAACAGTAGAGGAAGGGAAAAAAGCTAAGTCTGTCTTTTTCAGCACTTTTTTTTTTAAAAAACATTCAAAAGATTCTATCTGATTTCCAAATCCCCTAACACTTAGAGAAGTGGTAAAATTATGGGATCAACAGATACTGTATTAATAATGAATCATATCCATTATCGTATTAGCTGCAATTGCTGGTTTAGCAGATTTAATTTCAAATATTCCTTCTTTTCATCTAAGCACAAGCAAGAGTTTATTTGCTGTGGTTTCCTACAGTAGCTGATCAGTTTAGATTTTCCTGTTTCTCAGTAAATGATCAGCCACCCTCTAAGTTTTCCAACTTAGCTGATGACAAAAAGCAACAAAGGATTAATCTTTAAGTAACACAGAATATAGTCAGTAAGAGCAAAGTCGACAAAATTAATAAAAACTTAGCTGACCTAATATGAACATTTCCACTGATAACACGTTCAGCTGACTGTGATTTACTAACAGATCTAAAGATCTAATAGATCTAGGGGACCAAGCTCACTGTTTCATCAGAAAAATCAGTTAATGGCAGGTGGTCTCCTCTGGAAGACTATCAAGTCTATCCTGCACATTTTGGAGCCCCTGCAACGTGTTCTTGTTCAGGACTGGATAAATAAGTTTTAGTAATTCACTCAAACATCACATAGGAGGATCACTGTGGTCCCAGACAATCAGTTTTAAGACAGAAAGCTTAAACCTGCTTTAAGAAAAACAGCTGCTAAACCTCACAGTCACAAGGTAATAAGCTGGCACTACAAGTTTTTTCAGCAGCTACACAAAATCTACTCTTTCATTAACCTTATTAAATATTTACTTTTATAAAATTCAGCAATACCAGGCATCAGCAAGATTTTCTGCTTCAAATGTTAGGGAAATTGTTAATGCATTCACTGCCAACAGAAGGTGTCCTGCAACCCAAGTAACATAGACAATAAGTTTTTGTAAGTGTTCAATCTCTCTAGGTAAGAATTTAAGAAGACAAGTAAAAACAGCAATTCAGCAATGATTTGCTGCTAAACAGCATTAAGCGCAGAAATCCAGCCAGGACAGAAAAGAGGGGAAATTTTTGAGCATGTCTCATGTTACTAGTTTATCACATGGAAAAGAAATAACTTTAAAAAAAAAAATAAAAGAATAAATAAGGTATCAAGCCTCAACTTCTCCATCAGAAACCCCAGCGTGGTGGACCCTTCCAGGCATGCTCTGCAGTAGAGTCATGGCTGGGAAGAGAAGTGCACTTGCTGAACCTTCGCAGAGCTCACTTCCAACTGAAAGCTTCAGCACTCATGGCCTGGATTTCTTACAGGTGTTTTGCTAACCAGAAAATGGGCATCACCATTAACCCTAGTGAGTATGCTATATCCCAATCCATGCATCTTAAGGTCGCTTTTATCACTGTGATCTTCCTGCCGTGACCACAAATCTAACACTTGCTAATTAAACTCTACTGATTTTCTGAATCGATGATAGGATCAATATTATTCCCTGTTTCAGGTGATAATTTCAGCATTTTAAGAAGTGTTTCCACAATAACGTTTAAGTACAAACAGATACTCCGAAGTCAATTGTTTCATTCCATGACCTACAGTGCAATGAATTCCATTCGTTGTGTAGGTTGGAGCCTTTGCCTGAGCTCAGGGACTCCACTGGGAAGATCAAGATACCAAATCCTTTTCCAGAAGCTCCCAAACTCCTGCGTATTCCTGCACTACACCACCCTGCCTCAAACAACAATCCTTCTTCCATTTGTATAATGTGCATCTACCGTTCCATATGCCAAATCCATTCAGCCTCTTAGTTATCTGTTGGCTGACAAACCAGGTGGACATGGTAAGTCAGGGTGCATCAGACCTACTACAAACACCACTACTGCAGCTGATCTTTATCTATAAATCCAATAAATCCAGGTTAACTGAATGCTGAATGCACTGTGCACATGCTGATCATTTTCACAGGTCAAACACTTGCACGTATCTGATGGCCATTTCTCGGCAATATCCAGCCAGTCAGAGGTTGGTGAGAGTGAGTGCTATATGTGGCTCTGATCTCATTCAGTTTGCTGGTCATACGAAAATCTTGACAAAATTCTTCATCTTCCATCTGGCCAACATCTCTGGATTAAAAATTTTAAAAAAGGATGCACCGAGTGAAATATAGGGACAGGGTAGACATCGTGCAGTAAGAGAACAGAATTCAAAGCTTTGTTTTTCATTCGAAACATTGTATATCATTTCAAGCATCAATAATCATTTTGCTGCAAGCAAAGCTTGCTAATGATGTTTGCACAACAGGGAAGGAAGGGTTTACCATATTGCTATTAGCTGGAAACCGCTGCATTGGTAAAGAAAACCTTATTCAGCTTTTCATATTGCTGAGACTTTGCTTTGCATTAAGCACAAAATGTCACAGCTTCCAAATGTAATGTGACAACCTAGAGCATTTTACTGCAAATACAAAGATGGCCTTTGAAAATAATTATAGAACAACAACAAAAAAAAAGATGGAGAGAAGCAAATACAAAGAAATACTTTAAACATCCTCATGTATAATAAAAAGATCCCATATTTCATATCAGAAGTAAGAACCTCCTGTTTCCACTGAAACTAATGACCCTACTGCTATTAACATCAACGGAACCAGAGTTCTTTGTTTTAAAATGCCAGTAGGCATCCAGTCTGTTGAAGACTCCAATGTACTTCCCTTCTATGAATACAGCCGTAGCTAATCCCTGATACAAATCCAAGTTTCCTGATACCCTTTCATAATAATCAGTCATTGCAATGATACCAATTAGAGCATAGTAATTTTCTAAAGAAAAAAATCTCCCAATTCTTTGGATAAAATAAAAAAAAAATAAAAAAAAAAAAACTAAAAATTAGACATATTTCTCATTACAAGCTATGAACTTCATTTAGGTTTCTACATTCCCTTCCGATCACGGTTACAGTTTGAGTGGAGGAATTACTTTTCCATTATGCTATAAAGCTCTCTAAGGTCTTTACTATTATTGTTAAGACTATCAGAATACAATCCCAGATTCATCCCGTCCCTCGCTTCAGGGATACTATTCATTTTCCTGCACCTCACATGCAAAAGGAAACTAAAAGACACCACCTATTTTCTGTTCTATTAAACTTAAGTTAAAAACCACATGCAGGAACTTGCAATAACCTTCTGAACACAACACTTGCGCTAAGTTCACCTCTTCTGACAGTATGTAGGCTGAACTATTTTCCCTAGATTTGATCTGACCTCACTAATCCTTGTAAACTGGACCAGAACAGACCTCGAATGCTTCCATGCTTTCTACACAACTGTGTCTGTAAAACCTCTGCCAGGTTGTTATGAGTCCTGAGATTTTTCCCACTTGATCAGAACCCGCTCACACAGCAGGGCCTGGAGCGCAGCAAACTCACCAGCAGCGGTCATGCAAAGATTGCTCATGTCCTGAACTCTGGCTCTTCTGCACCCATGCCCTACTGCCAGAAGAAACACAACTGACTCTTCTTTATGCAGACAGGGAAGGCAGGCTGCGTTAGCAGATGCGTGTCGTGGTACATGTGGGCTAACAACAAATTCTGAGGCTTAATGCACTGTAAGACAACTCCCCAGGATCGTTCTAAATATTCCACAGACACAGTTCTCTTACAGATACCTTTAGTATGCACTAGCTAATCTTCTGTCCCTTCAACAAACTCCTCTGAACCCGCTTCCTTCAGGCTTCCTTGGACTATTAGCCTCTGTCCAAGCACTGTTTTCCTGTCCTCTCATCTCCTCCCTCCTTGCTTCTACACAAAAAGACCTAAGGAACAGAAAACAAAACACACAGATGTTCACAGAGCCTAGATTCTGTAAAGAAACCTTCCTAGAAAAGGTTTCCTGCTGCCTCTCTGTCACCATCACGTCTGTCATCATCTACCTCATCAACTTGGTTCACTGCAAGGTTGTCAGGAATGGCACTAATAAGATTACGCTCCAGTTCCCAGGACCACACGCATAAAACAGAGCACGTGTGATGCTAGGCACTTTGGGGAATGCACCACTTTCCAGCTGAAGGTGGGCTGGTTGCTTGCTTTTTCTTTTAAAAAAAACACAACCAAAATATTACAGCATTATTAAATTACCTGTTTTAGCATGAGTTCCTACTTAAGAATCTTCTCAAGATGTAACTGTATCCTGAAAAGAAAGCAATCCCAGATTTACCTTTCTGGGTCAAGATACTCAGAGAAACGTTGGTAAAAGACTGAACAAAAGTCACTGTTTGGCTTTTCTGGATCTTGTGTTCAGCAGAGAAAATAAACGTCTTCCCCTGCCCCTGCTTCTCACCCAAAACAAACAAACTAACAACAAGAAAGAAAGAGGGAGACAGTGTAAAAGGACTAGCCAAACTGTAAGAAGCAATAGTTATTCTAGTGGTCAGCACGAGCGATGTGATATATAAATCCCTTAACATTCTTCAAGGCTGGTGTTGCTCAAAAATGGGAAAATAAGGGAACATTAGTTGCACAACTGCAAAAAGTGATGTCAAACTTCACAATTCATTAGCAAAGTGAATCTCTAGTCTATGGGTATGAGCGACACTTTACAACTAAATCGAAAATAAGCGTGTTTCTCTATTTTTTTAATTTTACGATCCTGAAAACAGGTTAGTAAGCAGGCTTAAAGGAAAGTACCTTATGAGGAGAGAAGCTAAGGACAGAAGAGAGAAAACTGACGTTTAGGATTTCTAGAGCAGATCACAAAATCATGCAGTCACCGATCGAAATCAACTTCCAGAGGTTTTTATACTAGCACCCATCAGGACTCCATTCAAATGCCATGACTGTGCATGCACGTCACAGCAACGGGACCAATGGCAACCAGCGGATGGTCACCAAAAAGGTACACTTGCACGATGACACGCAGATGATACAGCTTGCAATGGAGTCTCCTATGGCTAAAACCACAAGATGAGCATAGCTGAGGAAGCAAGAGAGCCACTGTGAAAGGATGATTTTTGAATGCGGGAGTCCCATCACGACAATACTGAAAGCTTTTGTAAATGGCATGCCTTACCGGTCTGATTATCGTGTGTGCTCTGCTAAGGTATCCATGGAAACTTAAGAAAGAGATGTTAAATTTGTTAGATCTGTTTGGCACAAGGAATGGGGCCTACCATAACCACTGGTATTTTGATCTTTAAGCATGGAGAAAGCCTCAAGGGCCCTTGAATGAAGATGAAATTTGCAACATCAAATTGTCACAGGAATGTATTTCCCAAACAATGATCAGGAGGTGGCAAAGACGCACTAAAGAAACTTTGATTTTGATGTTCTCATTATCTCTTACAAGAGAAAAACAGCCAGATTGTTGTAAGAGAGAGGGACAGATCCAAATATCCACTCCAGACTTCACGTGAAACAGGAGGAAAAGTATGCACACAGAGAGCCTTGTGGTGAAAGGCCATGCACAACAGGTGAACATGGAGCACTCTGAACTTTAAAATCCTTAGACAGAGTACACACAGAGGCTCTGCAAACCCCTAGAGAGGGGTCCTGAAAAGCAATACAGATCTGAAACATATCTAGAAAGGAACAAACCAAAGCAGTGCTCACAGATGACTCCCTATGCTGTTTGCTTCTCCCACAAGGAGAAAAACTTCCCCAAGAAGATTACAGCAGGTTGGGCACATTTCTGCTATACAGACAGAGTTATTCTTCAGAGACAAGAGCAAATAAACTTCCACAGATTACATGAAATTGTTACTATAAAACTGCAGTCACATACGCACTACTCTCTTGACTCCAAACGATAAAAATTGTTAGAAATGCCTCTCAAAATTCCTAGGAAACTGCATCTCCAGAGCACAGACTGTAAGCGCTGGTCAAAGTGTTCAAGAATCAGTGTCAGAAGAAACAGTTGAAGAAAGAGCCTCTCCAGGTCTCCTGTACTTGCAAATTGAGATGCTTTCAGAACCGATCTGTGTGCCCAGCATGCTGCAAAGCAGTCACAGTAGGGCTACTGGGGCCAGCGAGCCCCAAACGACTCCAGCACACGACCAGATCACAGCAGCACGCCAGCACCAGGGCAAAACGATGCCAAAGCGATGCAGTTGCTAAAGCAGTTCTCCCGTGTCCTTGACACACCCTTATGCAGTCCTCAGCAAAGGCACTGAGAAAACAAGAACAAAGGCAGTCCAGCCTGAGTGCCGGCGTCCACGTTCTGAGCATTTTAGTTTATTTACTTACTTTTTTATTCGAACTGACTGCATTTTCCTTTTCATTTACATGAAAACCTTTCTCAAACCCCTCTGAGGCAGGCTTTGAAGGAATTTCCTGTTTTAATACCCACTGCCATCCTAATTTTAAAACACTGCAAAGTTACTGCTTTAATAATAGTTATGGCAAAATTTAAAACTCATACTTGTTTATTTTAAATGCATATCGCTATGTTTCTTAACACAACAGCAAACGGGTCATAGTTGACATATTTTGAGTAATGAGAACTATGGAAAGTTCTTTTTAAGACCAAAATGTGCCTGGTGACTGAGTAGAGGCAGTTTTAATTTAATGACCAAGGAGCCAGAACATTTGGTAGAGTTAAGAATGAGAAGTCTTCACGTATGTTACAGGCATTTCACATCACTGAAGTTCGTATTTGACAGAAGCATTCCCTGAGCGCAACCCCAACATCTTTGGCCTTACATCACAAAACAGCTGCACACTCTTCAGGAAAACATCTGGGAAGCAAGCAGAGCATTTACAGTCACGGCCCATGGACTTCAGAGCTCATCCTGAAACAGGTTCCAAGTCCTCCTGGTATCTCTTTCATTGCTGGGGAAATACAGCCGGGCAGGTCTGCGCCATAGTGTCGTAACCTAGGGTTTTACCCATTTCTACTTTCAACTAGCAAGGCTGTTAACAGAAGAGTTAAAAGTATCATATAGAAGCTGAATATGTAAGCAATTGATGGTATTTATGGGCACGCACAAAAAGAAGCTGCTTAGTGAAATCGTTAATGGCAAATCTCATCTACTTTACATTAAAATAAATAAATAATAGGAATAGAGCCAAGCTCCCCCCAAAGGTTGCTTCATACCCACTTACGGTCATGATTGCTCTTGTTCTTCTCCTTGGGAGTACCATCACTTGAATGCAGTTTTTTATTATTTACCCATTTTCCATTATTGCTCACTGAGAGCCTGCATAACTTTTTTAAATACCCAAATAAGCCAAGTTGCTCTTTCACAATACGTACAGACTAAACCTGCCACAGACAGACTTTACTAAAACCATAAGTGTTGCACTCTTTGAAGTCAAACACTTCTGAAATCCCGCCTTACACAACATCAAAAAGTAATTCAGGTACAGAAAATGGAAGTGATGGGATCACCTGGGATGCTTTAAACTAAAAAAGTATTTTAAGATTTCTTTTTTAAAATAAAGGTACGGTTGCTTGGGGCAGTTATTGATAGAATAAGTGGCATCATAGTAGATGATAGCAAAAAGCATTTGGCAGAAAAGAGTAAAAGGTAAGATAGCAGTCAACTCGCATATTGCCCCAAACAGCACTGACAGAGTCAGAGAGCGTAACAGAACCCTAACCTTGACGTTTATGTGCCTGGACCAGCTCTTTTGTAGCTGAGGCAGCACTCTGCTCTCCCTGCACAGAGCCAGCCTCCTGAAGGCTGCTCTAACTTCAGCTGGCACCCAAAGCCACTGCAGTCTATTCCTGCTGCTGGTTGCAGATAGGTTTGAGACACACTGGTCACACCCTCGGGACCTGCTTAAAACCCTGCTACCCCACACATCCGCCAGACAAAGCAGCCCCTGGACAGGACAGAGCTCCTGGGGCCTCAAGCAGCCCTCGGGGAGCCTTGCAGCCACAGAGCTGGGCAGCCCCCTCCCTGCTGCTGGCCCAGCGGGAATAAACTGAACACCCAGACCAAAACCTTACTGGGTGTGTGCCGTAAAGGCAAACTTGTCAGCTGGATCAGCATCACCCAGTTCTAAGCCAAAAGCGCTGAAAGTCGGTATAATTAGAAGTTTTACACGCAACAGCTCCTGGAGACGAACAGTTTCATCCAGGCTCACGCTAAGCAAACTGCAGATACCGCAATGCTGCGCTAAGCGAAGCTGTGCAATGACTGGCACATAGCGCATGCAACACTTTGCTGCTTTACATCCAGACATTTCTTCTGCGCATTGCACGCTGCTGCAATAAATGACTGCAGCTTCAGCACTGTCAATACAGTAACACTCCCTAAATCACGTTTTATCCCTGAAGTCTTTTTTTCTCTGACAGCTTCAGCATTCCAGAGACTGGAAAGTACATAAAGGTTTCTGGCGTAACAAATCATTGATTTACTACCTGGTATTCCACCTTCTAACAAAATCCCCTCCTGCACACATTCACCCTGTGCCACGAGTTACTTGATTTCAGCACTGCACTGCCCTAACCTTGCAACTTCGCAGAAAACAAAGCACACGACACCCTGCCACCCAACAGACAAATGAACCTGTCATTCTCTCCTCGCCTTTGTCAGCTGCTTGCTGGAGAACTGCTACAGGCAGCTTCACACAAAACAGAAGAGACTTGCTTTGGGAGGCACTTAAGGAACACAAACACGAGGGGGGAAAGACGCTGTAAGGATCATCTTGAAGACTCAACTAGCTTCTAATTATTATTGTTGTGTTGTTTGAAACAGATACCCTGTGCCTCCTTTTATTCCACACGCGCTGCGGCTAAGCTATTTTACTCCAAACATTCCCCAGATCCCACCACGATCCGTATAAACTCAACCTTTCAACTTTCCCCACGAATTACCACTGCCACCTTAGGCTCAGCATTAGTTTTCTCGAATCCCTGCAGCACTGTTGGGAAGAAGGGACGGGGAGATCGGATGCAACCGGGCTGTGCCTGCATCCCCCTGGGGTTCATCCACCCACACAGATCACCTCACCCCCGGGCCCCCCATCCCTCCCCAGCCTCCTCCCCACACAAGCAGACCCCCTCCCCCCCCCCCATCCTGCAGGAGCCTCGTTGATGGGTTTTATCAGGCACTGCGCGATCACGAAGGGACCCAAAAACCACGGGACCCTCGTTTGGGGCCCGCCAGGATCCGGCCCCCAGCCCCCGAGCCGAGACCCGCAGCCCCCGGGGCCACCCCCACCCCGCTCTCCCACCCTGCCGCCGGCTTTTATTGCACCGCATCGCCCCCCCCCCCCCCCAGCTACAGACGCCCCCTGCCTTTATCCCTCGCCCCCAGGGGCACCCCATTTCCAGCCCAGACTCCCCTTTTCCCCCCGAGAGCCCCCCAAGCCCCTCTCAGGCCGCCGCTTTGTCCCCGCACGCGCCCCCCCCCCGCCTGCCGCAGCGCCGACCCCCGGGGACGGGGCGGGTCAGCGCCGCCTCAGGGGGGTCTCGGGGGGGGTCACTGCAGGTCTGCAGCCCCCGGTGTCCCCCAAAACCCCCCGGCGTCCCCTAAAACCCCCGTGGCAGTGCCCCCCACCCCTCCTCCGGGCGGCTCCGGCCGCCTCCCCCCGCTCGGCGCTGCGCTCCTGCATTGCGGCGGCCGCCCTACCTGCCGCGCCGCCCTCGCTCTCCGACATGGCCGGGCACCCTTCCTCCTCCTCCTCCTCCTCCTCCTGTCGCTACCCGGCTGGGCCCGGCTCGACTCAGCTCCCTCCCGGCCCCACCCCGGCCCTGGCAGGGGCGGCGCGGCCCCTCCCCGCCGCGGCACGGCTAATCGCGACGGGGGGGGGGAACGGCGAGCTGCGGGGGGCGGCCGCGGCACTGCGGGGATCGAGGTGCCCTTGGACAGGGCTCTGGCACCCCCCCGGGCTGAGCTCCGGTACCGGGAGGTTTGGAGGTGATCAAAGGGGCTGCAGGACCTGGGAGAGAGACGCGCCCGCCGGCGCTCCGGCCGTGAGAGTTTGCCTAAGTGAGAAGAGCCGAGGGGAAAAATGAGGCTGAGATCCTCCCAGTCGTGATCCTGCAGCTGGAGGAAGTGTTTTCCTGTCTCCCTCCCCTGCTTCTTGGGTCTGTTCTTATTTTCCAGCCTCAGCAGCCATGCGTGCTCTGAAAGCCCTGCTCCCACGGAGCAAAGAACTGAGGGCACGAACTGCGAGCGCGGCCTCAGCCCCTCCTGACTCCTGGGCTCAGGACATCACCCCGATACCCATCACAGGTCTTTGTTAGGTTCACACAAAGCTTGTCCCGAGTCCTCCCGTCGAAGCTGTCGCTGTGACCAGGCAGGATCCGGGGAAGCCCTGGAGGGCTCGAGAAGCTTGAAGCAAAACCCTACGGCCTGCAGGTGCTTACTCAGCACAACCCGGGTTTTGCCCAGGTTCCCTCCCTCAAAGCATGGCTCTGACAAGAGCCCTCGTGCCGTTAGCTCGGGTCCCCGTGTTTTGTTCCCTTTGAGGAGCCAAGGTGTGGCACGAAGGTAAAACCCCAGCAAACCACCTCACGTGTTCTCAGCCGACCCGCAGAGGCCTGCACCAGCCCTGCACGCACTAAAACCAAGATTGCCTCCCCAAACCTGCTGCTGTGACCAGAGCAAACGCTCAGCTCCCCAGCTCTCTGCCTCCCAAAGGGATTTGCCAAGCCGCTGAGGAGCGGGGAGGGAAGGAGCACGCCGCAAAGGCTCCCAGGAACGGCAGCATTTGAGCAGCTCGTGGCGCTAGGCACATCAGCTGCACGCGTAGCTCCCTGGGGAGATCCCCGGCCACAGGGATCCCTTGCAGGATCTGCCAGGAGCAGGGGCGGCGTGCACTGGAATTGCTGCTGCCTGCGCTCCCCCCTGCGCCGTGCCATGCAACAAAGGGGAACATCTGGCCAATGGGCTGCTTTAATTACCTATTTATAGTCGGGCTGAATATTTATGCTGCCATTAAATGGCCTCGGAAATAAGAAACCAAACAACCCCAACGCTGGGTTTCCTGACAAGAGACTTAAATAGCAACAAAGTTTTGCTTCGGATTAAATACACTTCAATAGCAATTGATCGTACCCTTTAGAATGCATTGAGATAATTAACAATGGAAGGGGGAGAAGCAAAAGAAACAATCAAGAAAAACAAACACAGACCAGAATCGTATACTTTCAGGAAAAAAAAAAAAAAAAGGCATTATATGCAGACAAGTCTTCCATGATGATTCGAGCAACAAGACAACACGCATAAAAATAGCATTTGCTGGGTACAGACATCTATCCGAATGTCAAGGCAGTGACTACATTATTCAGTATCAAGCCAGGTTGCCTAAGTTACGCGCTCAGCTGTAGGTGTTTTGAATAATGCAGCAGGAGAATATTTGAACGCATGTGACTGCTGGTTTCAGAAATAAGACCCTTTTCCCAGAGAGCTTAGCATCTCCTTTTCAATCTAATGAGAAGAACCAAGTAAAAAAAAAATAGACTCACAATCTAAAATATAAAACATAGGACTAAGGCATCTTAAATTGTGTTTTGCTTTATATAGATAAAACTAAATCATACTGAAAAATACTACAGAAAAATAAAACAGTACATTATTTTTACCCTGACAACTCTCTCCATTGAAAACAAATTAAAAATACATTTCATATGAAAGAAAAAACACCTTCAGAAAGGGTTACCGTAACAAATAAGCCCACTCAAGGGCTGGAAACACTTTGTTTTGATTCCTTAGGAAGTTTGTCACTTTTATGGTCATTTTGATATGTTGTTTGGAGTCTGTGGTTTTAATGGTTGAAAATTTTATAAGCATAACAGGAAACGAGTCTAAATATAATAAATAAAAAGTAAGAGTACAGCAGATAGATTTTGAAAAGGATAGCAAAAGTAAAGTCATCTACATTCTCTGAACACCTGCTCTAATGAACGTATAGATGAGCTAATTAGCTTGTCCCCTACACAAGATTCAGCTTTAGTGCGGATCTGGAAAGAATTTTTTCTCCTTCTCAGTGAACCAACATCAGCTGGCTTAGTACATTGCAAGGGAGTAGCAGCACAAAGGAAGAACCTTTGAAATGTCACAGTATTTTTGTAAGACTACCAAGATACCCGTCAGCGTTAAATTCAAGCACCTGGTCCCGTATTTATTACGGTATTAGTCTGACTATGCAGAGAAATACGATTACTGTGGATGCTTGGGATAGCCTTCTGTTCAAGTTCCCTCTCAAGCACCTACTTGGGACTGATACCTCTCAAACACAATCAAGAACAGTGATTTAATATACTGTATTTTTCATCCACAGAGCACTTCTCCTAGGTTTCTAGAGAGCTGCAGCCTCAAACCATTCAATCCATCACACGAGGGGTTCAGATATGCCAACATAAACTGACAGTACAAGAATAATCGCTGTCTAACCTCACTGATTTTAACAGAGCTACCACATAGATGTTAGGCATTAGCATCAATGAAAATTTCATGAGAAGGCTGAAGATCACTACAGTGCCCTCTCAGGGCCATATTCACATGTTGTGAGTGCTGCACAAGACTGTGGCCAGCCAGTGAAAAGAGCTACGTGCTTCTCACGCATGATGATGAGGGGCTCGGCAAGGCACTGCTGGGTAGCACTGAGAATCATCAAGCTGTAAATGCAAGGCACAGAGACCTGGAAGGAATGCAGGCATCTGGATATCGCTTTTAATGCGTCTGACAGCAAGATGTACAGATCTTATTACAGACGTGGAGACGAGTGTGCCACATACCCAGTACCAGTACCAGGGAAAGTGGTATCTTTAAAAGATACAACACATTTAAAGCAAAAGAAGAGAAGGCAGGTAAGCATTCCTCCTGTACTGGCAGCTCAGGAATGCCTCAAAACACTATGTCTACCTGCTCAATTAAAATGCCTGGGGTAATGGTTTCATACTGCAAAGATTCCTCTGAGGTACTTTCTGGAGCACCATTAAACATATAATACCTGATGTTTTTGTCATCTGCGCAGTTATTGCAATCTCCTCCTTCATTCCAGCTGTATGGTTTTCCACTTTACAGCACTTTTACCTCTCCAGCTCTGCACATTGGTTCATGTACTAATAACTTAGAAATTAACTTCATTACCGAGTCAATTGGCAATCTGTGTTTTCCTAGATGAAGTTGCTATCTTCCCCTCTCCTCTTATTTTAATACTCAAGAAATCTTTGTAAAGACAAGAAGAAAAGCTATTCAGCACTATCACAGCTTTTCAATAAAGAAAAATATGAGCACATACAAATACGAAGGGTTTCTTCAAAAGAACAGTTTATACAGTTTTCACCTCTCTTTTATACATTTCTTGTTCCCGGTATCCCAGCATCAGTTGGAAATGCATCATTCTCAGAACAGAACCTGCACAGGATCACAGGATTCTTCACCGTTTTACAGCATGAGGTTTCTGCAACGAACCTGCTGTGCTGTAGAAACTGAAAGTGGGGATCTGGTGTCCATGAATCTCTGGCAATACATTACTCCTTTGGAGAGTACTTTCAAATACAGAAATGGCAGCCCAATGCTAACCACTGCTCCCACTGTTGTTGTTGTTTTGTTTTTGCACCTCTTTTACAAACTATACAATTTAGATATGCTGAATGAACAGTCTCTCCAGTGGTAACACGTAGTAAATGTTCAAGAGTCCTATTGTGGATCCCAACGCTAGGTGCTAAGTGGACAAAGCAAAAGATGGATTCAGTCCCAAAAAGTTTCCACTCGCATTGTATGTCCTGAACTCAATTCTTCCTTAAATTCACCATTCTTCTTCTACCTTGGTTGTATAAAAAGTAAATTATATAACTTCATGAGATCATACTGTTCTCATTTTCCAAAAGTAACAAAGCTGCATGTGCATCAACCCATAAGCCTAGCTTTGTTATCTGGTTCCTGAGAACATACACAGTGATTAAATAAGTAATGAGCACATCGGTCTCCACTGAAGTGAACAGAAACGGCAGGTGACTACAAAAAAAGCATCAGACACCTGCAAAAATGAGGAACTCCAGTTTAGGCAGGCCAAAATCCTGCATACCCTACTTCTTCTGGCCTCTGCTCAAGGGAATACATTGTACCCCTCAGGAGGCATGTCTGGGTGTTATTGTGCACAGCCATACTTTGCAGACTGCTTCACTGAATTAAATGGCAATACCAAAATTGCAGTGTTATTTGCAGTGCGAGTAGTAATTGGGTCCCTTAAAAATATCCTGTACCAGACTGATTATAATGAATTTGACAGTGTAAAGGAGAGCCAACTCAGAAAATTATCAGCCTTGACAAGTCGCAGAGGAGCATAATCTCTCATTGTGCACCTGTGATACATAAAAACGTCATCACAGAAATATATCAAATATAAGACAGTTACCAGGCTCCTACCTGGTCCAGTTCCTGTGGTTCAATTAAATAGTAGAAAGAAAAGGCAACATGCTGAAAGATAGGCAGCACAACTGACACGATGCTCCAAATAAACTTTATCCAAGGGGAAAATTTGAAACTAGAAGGATACGCAGTTTCCACGGATTCATTACTCATAGGGAAACTGTCCCTGGGGTTTTATGTAGGTACACGTCAGGTTGGTTACGGGTGTTTTTTTTCCTAAGCCATTTGAGAAACCGTGTGGCAAATATGTAAACATAAGGGTGTCAACCTAGAGCATCAGGATTAGTACAGAATGGATCAGAAGAGTGGGCTCTACAACACACATTAGATTACATCCATCTCACCCTGTATCTGGGAGGCAGAAGAGGTTGCAGACAGACACATGTAGAGAGGAATAAAAGAAGCTTAGAGGCCAACTGAAGAAATGCTAAAGAAGCCTAACAAAGTCATAGAGCAAACAGTAAATGACATGGTCGGTTTTACAAGAAACTATTTGAAGTACACAGGGGAATCTATACCTACACCTTAGGCTGAACACATTGATTACTTACTGGAGTAAATCTTAATGAATTCACTAACCTCCAATTCAGCAAGGTAGTAGGGCTGCTAAACATTTTAGATTTTGAAGGGAAATGAAAAATAACCCAAAGCACTCTGACACTCAAAAGAGGTGCCTAGTGAATACTGGAAATGTTTTTACTATAATATACATGTTTTCATAAGCTTTACAACCTTTAAAATTTCATGCACATGAACATTGTATGATTTGATTTTTGCTTCTAAGTATATTCTCCAAAAAGAAAAGTCTAAACTCTTAAAGGTCTCTTATAAAGACATGCCTTAGAAAGGATCTTGAAACGTAATATTCAAATATACGTGATGTTAGATTTTTTTTTTCAGAGAATAACTTTAAAATATATATATTTGATAGAAATTATACTTAGGACTTACAATGGTACTATTTATTCAGTCATTGGTAGACAAAGCATAGTAAATTACACAGATAAGAAGAAAAAAATAGAAATACTCCAAGATGTAGTGGAAGTGGATATGTTAGTATGAATCCCCTTGTTGAAATATGTTCTTACAAAACATTTAAGAACATTCCAATAACTAACACATTTGGAAAAATTAAAGGACTAAATCAGTCAGTGACTGAGTAAAATATTTACTTCTGCTTAAAATATCTGAAATTAACAGTATCTTGAGTATCACCAACATTTCCTCAAAATCTTAATGTGCCACTTGTCTCTGCACATTCTTTTTTAACTACCACATACTTCTATTTTTGGAATCCTTAATGAGGGCACAAGTCCATAAATGAAAGTATCTAATATCCCAAATGAACCAAGTGAGGCTTTCTGCTTGCTATCTTGATATCTATCTCAGCATGAGACAGATGAGACCTCTGATGTTTTTTTCTTCATTATCACCAAAGGGATGCCAATTCCATAAGATTATACCACTCTATCACTCGTTGTAAATTCTTTCTGAAGGAAGACACTGACACCAGTTTTTGAGGATTTTTAACCATGGAGTCTAGTATGCAAAAATGAAGGCTAAAAATCTGTAAGTCATATTATTCCTGTAAAGGTGAGGATTTATTTTGAGCAGCAGTAAGTAACTAAAAAGTCAAACTATGTAATAACTAACAGCTCAACAATCATATTACAAAGATAGAACTCTTTTTAAGAAAAGTAGTTCATCTTATACAAGATTAACATCACTGAAATAGTTTCTATAAACGAATGTTGATTTAATTACTACAATGGGTACATAAAAAATAGAAACAAAAATAAGCTATTTCCTGTATTTACACAAATGTAAACAAGAATACAGTGTGTCCCTGACTTCAGAATTCAATCATAGATAAAGAAAGAAGACAGCACAGCTCTACTGGCTTACAAAAGTAATTGAAATCGGAAACAGTAGTTCAAATCTTGCTTTGATGAAACAAAGCAGTGACTTGGAGAATGCTGTTATTCGTCCATTTTCATTTAAATACAACAATCTGCACCAAAATCTTTCAAGTGGAACATACAATGCAAGAAACATCCTTCCTCTTAAAAAAAAAAATCTGTTGATTTTGCTTGTGGTATTTTCAATAATGATTTATTATTTCAGTCTTCTTTGCCAGCAGAAAAGAATCTTGTTGACATTCCTCTAAGTGTTTAGGCTAAATCATTGCTGAAGTGCTTGATCCTGGTAATTGAATAAACCAAGAATTTGTTCAGGAGAAAAACTAACACTTTAAATGTTGCCCCTTTTTAAAACTTAATTGCCATAAAGCTGTTTTAATTCCTTGAAGAAATATAATCATTTTAATTTGCTATTTCATTGCAAAAGAATCATCACATAATATTGACCCCATTATTTGCAATAAAATTTATTTATTTATTTATTGGTGAAAATTATCATTTTGGAAAAGTCAAAAGTAATTATTTTAGTATACTATGCATGCATATGTATCTTATAAAATGAGAATTTTCACTGACCCCAAAAATATGCCCATTACTTTTTGCACTTAAGACATGACGGCAACTGTGATCACAGCTTCTTTCAGCTGGATCTGAAGTCTTTTCAAACCAATGGAAAATCTCCCATTGGTTTCAATAATTTTAAATCGGGCCACCAAACACTGATGATAGCTGTCCCCATATCTGGAATCTGTAATAGTGGATGTAATGTTTGCTAATATTTCAAATATTCTTGAGTTCACACTTCATTAATCAGTGCTGTTACACAGAAACTGATTGTCTACAGCACCAGTATGACTGTCACAAAATTTGGATTCAGATGTTTTAAGAGGTCTGCATAATACTTTTCTTTTTGTTTGTTTTGTTGGTTTTTTTTTTGGTTTTAAGAAGACATAAGGACAGAACATGCTGAGAGGGAGACTAGATTGCTTTCAGGATCAGGCAACAACAGCAGGTCTCAGCAAGGACATTTGGAAACCCAAACAGATCAAATGCACAGAGATTAATGTGTTCACACCTCAGATGATCTTTGTTCATCCTTGTTGTCCTCTCTTTGAAACAAAGGGCAGTGAAAGTAAATGTAAGTGCTTCTTTAAAATCAGTTCAGCAGAAAAAATGTCATATTGACAGGGAGCAAGCACAACATAAAAGCCATCACTAAAAGAAGCTGTATTCAGTTTGTTTAGAACGGCAGCATAACCTTTCACGTGAAAAGTAGTACTTGACACTGTTTATAAATAGTGAAATGTGTAAAAATACTGTTTAAATCCATTTGACATCTCTCTTTCGGAGGACTGTATTTTTGGCTGAGTCCATATTTTCAATCCTTTGCCTTGAGCTTGCATATGACTGCTCTGATATTTAGACAGTAGTGACCTTCTTTTACTAATATAAAGAATGGGCAATTTTAAATTTGAATGTACCAAACTACTGCCACTAAATTATAATTTAATGCAAATAATTAATATAATATAATTAAAATATAATTTAATGCAGTGCTCGATACAGGCACAGCCCTCCTCCCGGAAAAGCTTTCTGCCAAAGAAATAGAAAAGAAAAGGAGGAGACAAACCTACATCAAATCAAATGGCTCGCTAACACAATTTGTGTACCAGCATAAAGTAGGTCTTCAGATTGCATGATTTAAATAAAAACAGGTAGTAAACAACACAAAAAAAATGAAGGCATTGCTCAAGAAACAGAAGGAGCACATGGCAAGGAATGTACCACAAGGAGTGACTGCCGAGAGAGAAGTAAGCAGGAGGAGGTAAGAAAAGTGTTTTCTAAAACAAGGTCACCGCAGAAAAGGTTTCGGATTCCAGTCTATGTTTATAGCCTTTGGTGTCAAGCTGTCCAAGAACAGATCCAGAAAGACGGACGCTGTAAAAGTAAATTTTCTCTGTCATCCTTTTTCTCACCCGAGGTGCTATCTGTCAAGGCCTATAAACTTCACTGTGGATATATTATGTTAATAAGACATGAAATACTGTATATAGCTACAGGGAAAATAGGGTGCTTGTATCAAATACATCTTCCTGTTCACTGATGCAAGATCTGAGGGGCATTTCAGCAGATAAATGGGTCTGGAATAACATTAACTTAAAATTGTATTCCTAGTCGTAAACTGCCTATGCAGACAATGGACATGTGAGCAATGCAAACATTGCTGTGAATGGCTATTTATGGTCAGCCTTCCTGGTTCAAACTTTTCAGTGCTAGATATTAAATTACTACAAAAGCAGCACACTTAACTCTCATCATCTCAATTTTGCACTCGAAGCAACTCAAACCAGAGGTTTTAAAGTCAGTTTTTCACAGGCATCCATAACTCATTTTCCATAGCACTGCATGGGTGCTGTGAGGACTCGCTATCTCTCACTAAGCTAGGGAAAACAATAGTTCAGAAGCACTCTAATTCTGAATGGTTCATTTTAGAGTTTCAAAGAGTCTAACTTGCTGCTGCTTTCTCTGAGATGCAGAAGCTAACCATCTAAAAGAGGAAATATCTAGTATTTAGATAGCTAACTCGCAGATAGCTAAATGACCATCTTTATTTTTCAAATTCAGCCAGGTACCTAACCTTCATTGAAAAAATCACAGGAGATAATTGTAAAATTGCTTTGCAAAGCCACCCAGAAAGCTGTCTCCATTTCTAGGTCCTTTGACAAACTCATTGGCACAAACATTTTCCCCTGTAATGTATGTTCCTGTGCATCTGTGTGTGTGGAGAGCTTTTGTAAGATTTTATGCTCTGCTTGCAATTATAAGGATATTTGCTGGAACAAGTACTAAATTTACCTTGAGATAGTTCTCTTAAAACTGTATTCCTATAGGTATTTGAAATTTCAAGGACTTCTAAGGACTTACAGTTTTAAGGACATGCAGTTACTATCAACAAAGAAGGGAATCAGTTGTACTTAAATGTGAAATTTTTTGTGGTATGTGTGAACAAGTTTTACATGGATGCATACCATAACTCCCTCCTGATGTGATATTGTTTACAGACAAAACAATTCTGGATGAATAGCTGCAATCATAGATCTTTTCAATTCATTGCTGAATCTCCCCGTCAAAGGCTCTTTGGTTTGTAGTGCTTGGCTGGCCCTTCTCAACCAGCACAGCTGAGCAGGGGCACCAGGAGCTACGGATCAGCCCCTTTCGAGGCTCTCATTCATCTTTTAGGGATCACTGTTTTCTCGTAGTGCTACATTAGCGTATTTCTAAGCGTGCTGGTACCTAAGTTATTGCCAACTGGCAGATGCTGCTATTCCTTCACAGCTAGTAATCTGCCTGCAGCTTCAGCTCTAGCTGATGTCTCGGGTTCAGAAACAGTATTTTTAGAGTATGAGTTCCCATGTTTTCACTGCTAGCTCCTTCTGATCCTTTCAGATGCTCTGAGCATGCTAAAGCCAAAAGGTGACTCGCTGTACAGACGTACACAGTGGAAGAAACCAGTGCCTATCTTTCCTTGCTTTCAGACAAATGGGTGTTCTGACAAAGAGACAAACTTTCTCGTGCAAGAGGGATACGGAAGCTCAAGACCTTTCCAAGTCATTCTCAGGAGTTATCAGCATTCTGTATGCTCGTTTACCATTTTCTTCGTGCAGCTTGTTCACACACTCACGGTGCTCGTTTAGACAAAAGCCTCTAACTCCAGATAAAATTCCATGTCTGGGAATCCCCCAGGAAGTGCCTGCTTGCCCAGAGACCATCTTAGTCCTATCACAGTTGCTGTTACTGTCTTGGCCTAGTAAGATTTTCTCTCCACACAGCTGACATCTGTGAGGACTTTGGTTGCCCAGCTCTTCCCTATAAATGCTTGAGGGACTGCTGGAGCTGAGGACTCCATCTGGCTGCAAGGCTCATGGGAGACAGGCACTGAGGTGTTCAAATGCCTTTAAAGGTCTATTGAAAACACTTCTTTAGGGGCCAAGATCTCCTAAACACTCTCTAAAACACACTCTCTAAAAAGTCTGTTCAGAATTCAGAAGAGGTTGTTAGTGGCAACGCAAGACACCTTGAATCTGGAAAGAGGGGGGACAACATAGCATGAACCTACTGAGGGATACTTATCTACTTAGTATTTTTTTTTTCAGGTAAAGTTCCAGGCTGTCTCCACTGCTTGGTTCTGCAGTGTAACATAATCTGAAGTACACACTGCAGTACTGCAGAGATGCCAGATTTAATATACAGACCTATTTTAAATAGGCTTATGATACAAAGCTTAAAATATAAATCTACTTTTGCTTTAAAAGTAACCAATGGGGAACAAGGGCATGTAGTTTTGCAGTACAAGAAAAAAAATTGACCAGAACTTCATACTTGTTTGCATGACAGGCATTCCCACAAACCAGCAGGCAGGAGCTACGAAACTCCGCTAAAAAGGCCCAAATTAAACTCTGCAGCTTCATCAATAAAGGCTCCTCACTCCTTCCTACTGAAATCAATCATTTCTTCAGGAAAACCTTATGCGACTAGAAAAATATGCTGTGATCAAAAGCTCAAATGTGCAAAAGATGGAAGCTATGTCAATGACCCCATGTCAATGGGGTCAAGGATCCCTAACTCCTTGTATCTAATTCCCTTAAGATTCAGAGGAGGGAGGAGGGGTGAGGCTATAATCCTGTGCTTTTGCAGTTACATCAACTCCTGCAGTTAAGCCTTCCACACAGATGATTTCAAACTCATGCTGGATTCAAACTGTTCAGGACTTTGAACACTTGAATCAACCTCTTCAAATAAGGCAGCAACCACTTTCCACAGCAGCCAAAGCTTCCAATGACTGCAGTGCATTATTCAAGATACCGTGTACTACACTAATTTACTCAAGAGGTGACAGAGGCACAGAAAACTGTGTAAGGCCAGCATCTGAAAGGAAAGGTTGCAGACTCTTGGGCAAGCACAGATGATAAAAGCATTCCTGGCGGCTCTTGCTATCTAAGCATTCTGAAACAGCCAAGGACATCTTCAGAATGGCACAACATCATCTTCAGAAACTCCACTCTCATTATCTATTTCATTTGTGCAGTGCTTGTTTTGTCCCTTAACAACCTTGCATGACCCTCTTTAAAGCCAATGGAAGTTAAACATACTCAGGCGAGAACAAAATGGAAAACAACTGTACACAGACTTTGACTTGACAGACAAACCTGAACCCGGTAACATTCTTAAAAAAATGTTATTTTGATTTGCCCCTTTAGGCCCAAACACATACCACAGGTCCAATTAGGATCCAAAACCACAACTGCTAATGTTGGTGATGAACTGGACACATCTTATAAACAGAAGCAAAACCACACACAAAACCCGAATGCAAGAACAATCAACAGAAATCTAAAATAAAAGCTTAAATGATCGGAGAGAACAAATCTGTGATCACGTCCCCACATTTCAAAAGGGCAACAAAAGATGCCACACTGCTCAACCCAAACCCTGTTTGTCCCAAGGCCTGAATTTTACAGCAAATCTGTATCTTTAGCTTACCTTTTATCCTTGTAAGTGAAGTAGCCTCAAGACTTCATTCAGTGCTTTTCACAAAAGTCTATAAGCACTCAATCACTGACAAAATATTCAGACCTTCTCAGTGTTGTTCTTACTATCTCTGCTTTTTCAGCATCCCCACGCATGGTGCTCAACATGTCAAAAAAAAGTTTAGGATAGGAGCTGCAGAAATACACAGCCAGTGCTTAGTGCATAGCTAATGGCACTGTCCCAGCTGATTAATTTGTGCCCTTTGATATGACCTTTTTCTTTAGCCAAGTTAATGTGCAAGCTTCACTTTGTGGAGGAAATCAATCAAATTCTGCTTACAGTTCTAGGAGTGTAAATCTGAAGCAATTTCATTGTTTTATTCCCAGTGTTACAGAAACACAAAGACAGTGTTTCAGACAAACAACACTATGAAATATGATGCGTAGCTAAAATCAGGAGACGCTCGTAATGTATGATGATTTCATTTTGGATTAGTAACAGTGTCCTACAATGCAAGAGGAAAACAAATGCAAGGTAACTTCAGGGGTATAATGTGAATATCCTGTACACACTGCTAAATTCTGAAGTGTTCCCAACAACAACAAAAAAAAAGCACGTTGTCACTGGTGAAGCACATACCATGCAGCTGCTAACAATAAATAAATAAAAGGCTAAGACGTATGGGGAACAGAATTAAAAAATTACGCCTCAGATACAAAGCTCTTAAACACGACACTCTGACCCGGAGAAGCGTTCAGTTCATACTGTCACATAAATTGTATAAGAACCGAGTAGGGTTCAAAGTGCATGATAAGAATGACTTAAAGATGTTTTTCCATATAACAAGAAATTGTTAAGATTGGGATTGGACAGAGCTGACAGACAACTTTAGGAGAATGCTTTGTTGACACACAACTCATCAACTTAATAGTACAATAATAGATTGCAAATCACAGTTTTTTCATAAAATTATTTCATATTAATTGAGAACAAATAGTGCCTCAGAGTTCAACATTTCTTATTTAAATAAAATAATTTACCATATTCATTCAAACAAAGCACATCCAGGCTACACAATGATCTCTTAGACGGCTTGGGAAACAAAACAAAACAAAACAAACAAAAAAAACACAGTACAAATAGGAAAGATTAAAAATCCCCCCAAGCATGGCAGATTAAAAGATTTTCCACTGTAAGACTAGTAACTCTGAGTGCCTGATTTGACTCCCCACATAGTGTTCAAGGGCAGAAGAGAGAACCTTAATTCCAACATCTACCAAATATCTATAACAAGAAGTTATCCTGAAGAATTACACACAAGCTACGTACGTAAGCCAAGAAACTGGAAGAAATGACATGCTACAAGAATATCAAATGGTGAGACAGAACGTTCCCAAACAGGCAATGGCTAGTCAACTGCCAAAATTATCCCCTGCCCTGCAGTAATATACACACCAGAATCATACTTTGCAGACATTAGCAGGTTAGTATAAGAAGAGGCTCTGGTATGAATACAAAATCAAGGGTGACACTAATAACTTCTCTATTTCTTGAAGATGTCCTGTGTATTTCTGGAAGCACTTTTGTGCAGACAAGAGACATTTACTTAGGCCCAAGCAAGGAACAGCAAACACCCACCCTCTAACTAACAGGTCCATTTCAGCGGCCGGACAATTCTTACAGAAAGTTTTGAGAACAAAAAGCAGCCAGCTAAGGGAACCAAAAATGTCTGGCATTCAGAGGTAGCAATCACTGACAGACAAGCATCTGCCCTGAAATCCTAATTTCTGGATTTTACTGACTATCCTAAAGTTTTCATTTAAAATTATTTAGCTTTTATTAACATTTTTCTTCTTTATTTATTTTCAGTGTTAGAATGTATGGCAGTTATGTGTTGCAGCTGTGTCGAGAGACTGAAATTAGGTTTACCAGCACAAATATATCAGAGAAGACATACAGAAGACATGTCACAGAATGTATAATATGCTTGAAACTTATGTCCAAGGGCTACCATAAAATATAGCAGTGCTACCTTGTGATATGCTTTTATTACAGTTATTATTTTATCTTGTATATTGTTCTTTTGCTAAATGCTGATTGTTTTCCTTGCTTATGATAAAAATACAAATTTGAAGTCCTAATTACACACTACAGTAGTTTGGGGAGTAAGAAGAAAAAAAAAAAAAAAGACAGCTTCACCATGGGGCAGAAACTATTCACCCTCCCACTTGAATAACTTGTGTCAGCTCAGAAATGCACCAGAAGGTGTCTGCTGTTTTTGCCACCTGCAAATTTTTGCCATTCAAGACAATGAAAAATTCTCAAGTAATGACAGGGAATGAATGAATAGCCTCCAGCTCCACATGAATGGGAAAAACCTGACCTTCCCTAAATCAACATAGAAAATTGCCTGTGTCTAATATATAACTATGTGCATAAATATCGGTAAAAAACTATATCAACAGCTCCTTGTTGCCTTTTGGTACAGAAAAGATTTTCAGAAGCGCAAATTTTCACCTTTTTTGGAAAATCTCTATTGAAATAAACATCAAAGTTTTCTACAGATAAACATACTTTGTTCTTACTTTTATCAAATATACATTTTGCTTTTCATATCAGTAGTCACACAGATTCCATTTGTTGAAAACTCTAAATGCCATTTTTTTTCCTATGAAACACATTAGCATTGCTGTTTTTCCCAGATGTGTCTTAAGCCAAAAGAGCAACTAAAAAAATTATTTCTTACCAACACTTACAGCTTATTCAGAATCATGTTGCTCTTTTAATCTTTTGCTGGACCTGCTATTGTCTTCATGTTACTGGTTATTTGTAGAGCTACATTAAGATGACTTGGAAATTGCAAACCAGGATTAAATCCTTGTTGTTAATCTTTAAGACTGTAACAAAGCCTATTTGGAGGGCATTCAGAGAGAAGTAAAAATGAATAAGGTGCCTGAGTAGTACATATTTAATTACTTTCAGATGGCAGTGGCTAACTAACATGAGTGTAACTAGCAGTACCTAACCTTTGACAAGAATCTAAAAAATATGGAGTCACATTCAGAGTAGTGCGAGGTAATTTTTTACTACAAGTAAAAAAGGTGTAACAGGATGAAGAGGAATATGCTACACACCACAAAGTATTTGAAAATTTTCTTAAAGGCAAGCATCAAGAGGCATAACAGACTGGAAATAACTTTCTGGGCTTAAAGAAGAGCTTCACGGCAACCTCTTCAGCTGGTTTAGAGGTGCCCAGTTTTTCCAAGGGAACATATCACACACGTGCTGCCAGAGAATGGCATTTGCTGGGTTCTCCTGGCACACTGTAGCTAACCATACAGCATGTCCATGCTTCTTGGAAGCTCTAGTTTCACTGCACCTGCATAGATGAAGTGTTGTCCATGGCCTGAAAGTGCTCTGTGCCTGTATTTGAGTTTGGGACAGATAGCAGCAGGGCACAGGTGCGCTCCCTTAGCAGCTCATGCAACCTGTTTCTAGCTGCTGATTTTGTTTTGTTTTCTGGAGGACCCTGAGCTCCTTGCCTGTCATGCGTCTTTGGAAATTGTGGGGTGTCACCTAGGAAGGAAGAGCAGATGGAAGTTGGCTGCTACTGTCAGCTATTCACCCAGCCTGCAGCCACTCCCCAAGGTCCTATCATGAAAAAAAAACCATGGCCTAAGCAGCTCACAAACCTTATGAGATGCCCTGCTTGCACAGGTTAATCAGCAGTCCATGCTCATTGCAAAATGTCAGACATATAGCTAATATTGACTGCAACTGTGAAAGTTCTTCAATTAACATCTGTATTTAAATAATTGTCTGTAAAACCACAAAGCTGGGATTCTTCTATGGCTCCTAATGAAAGATAAGCTCAATGGGAGATAAAGTTCAAAAATTTTACACACCTTTGAAAATCTCAGCCAAAATGACCAGTGTGGTTACCTCAGAAACAGCCTCTCTCACTTCGCTGTGTAAGAGCTAAGACAAAGCATTAAGCTAACAGCCCTTCATTCAGAAGGGGGAAGGGAAGGAGTCCCAATTCTGGAATTTGTTTTGCCCCTAATCTTCCAGAACGCAACTGACTGTCAAACCACACCATGACGCTCATTCTTCACACGTTAGAATAAAGGAAAATTTCAACAAATGGGGGGAGATGGGGAGTTTCCCATTTAAAACCCTGTCATATTTCTTGCTTTTTTTGGTGCTGTTGTTTGTTTTGCAATGGTTTTAAATTCATGCTGTGGATTATGGGTATGATAATTTTTGAAAAATAAATAAATAAATAAATAAGACAGTGCAATTTTGCAGTATCATTCTCTTCCCACCTTCCTTTTTTTTTTTTTTTTTTTGCTTTACAGGAACAGCCAGAGTCAATGCAGAGGGTGCTTGACTCAGCAGTTAATGACCAAAGCAAAAGGTCACGTACAAAAACTTAGCTTGCATGAAATGCTCAGTTTAGCAGTTATTAATAATTGGCGCTGAGGAAAGATCAGACTCTAAGCACTCAGACACTATTTCTTCTTATCTGCAGTGAGTTAATTGCTGCTTCTTTCTCCACCTCAAGAGAGGCACTGGCCTCAGATGAAACTAGAGTGCACACCTTTTGAAAGAGTCACATGTATTGACCCAGACTCTTCCAAGTGACCCTTCAAAGGCTGTTCTGTGGTGCTTCTTACAAAGCACATTAGAAGTGTGATCTTTCTTTGATGTCCCTAATTATAAAGCTAATCCAATTCTCACTAAATACAACAACTGTTTCAATATTGGCTTCATCAGGAGTGGAAACATGGAGTTATATTTTACATTCAAAGATGATCTACTGCTCACAAGGTCATAGAATTTGGAATCTAGAAGAGGCTGAAACCTCTTCAATTTACTCTTACGCTCTTGGGTTTATTTGAAAGAAGCTTGTGTTGTTTTTAAAAGAGCTTATTTGTGGATATATTTAACCAGATCCTTGGGAAAATCAGTCTTGTGCTAAAATTAGGATTCAATGACCCCAAAAGAAAAAAGTTTCTGTAACACTACGCAAAAGTATAACCCACGAGGTTGGTCTTCTGATTAGGTTAGCAGACTCCTAATCTTTATCCAACAATGCACTGCCATCGTGTGGTTCATCACATCAACGACAATATTTATTAAAATACATCTAGGATGACTTCATAAATCTTTCATAGCTTTAATTTCTAGGAAGCTAATAAAGTATAAACTTTAAGTTTTCAGGTTATCTATTGAAAGCTACACCATTCAATTTTTGAAAAAGGAGGTATATAATGTGATTCACCCTTTGAATTAAAGTTGATTTTTTTCAATAAAATTCTTCAAAATGTACTGTATTTTGATTGTTTTATTTTAATAGTGGACTGATTCTAATTCAGATCACTGCCACCCTCCCATTTTCTTTAATCCAAAAGAGATGAGTTCTTGAAATAATTAAATTTTAATAACCCTTGTATTCCATTGTGATATCTTTTGCAGGTATGCCAACACTGGATTTACCAGTTCTGCTCATGACTACATCGTACACTGAGTATACACAGTACACTTAGCTAATTATAATTAATTCAAAGATCATCCAGCTGTGACCAGGCAATTTCAAAGTAACTGCCTTTACGTAATATCCATGTTCAGTGTGTGTTTGTACACATAACTTTATCAATCTCATGTTCAGTTGCTTCTGTGAGTTGAGAAAGAGGAGATGGTCTCCTAGACATGCACTCAATCCTTTATCTTCTAGCAGTACCTTGATGTCTGAACCCCAAGTGTTCTGCTATGGATCCCAATGAGCCAACCCACTGAAAGTCCCTCAGGCACTTCCCTTGCATTGCTCAGAGCTCTGGGCTTAGACAGAGCTGCACTAGGAAAGGAAAGCTCACATAGGTACTAATTATGATGAATATTAAATTTAGGGGAAAGGACTGAAAAGCAAATCCTTCTTAGCGCATCTGCTGTTGGATCTATCAACAGAACAGCAAGACCACACCTCAATTTCTGTATTCCACTACTGCCACTTCCTCCCTTTGAAATACTCATGCAAGGTTTCTGGCCAATCCAATGATAAACGGTTGGCAAAAGTCACTCTACTTCTTGTCCTTCCCTGCAGATTTTTTATTTTATTTTTTTTTTTTAAACAGTTAAACCTGATAAAAGAAATCCATCTGGCTTCACAGGGCTAGGAAGTCAATTTTGGCCAGGAATGTCAAGAGCCTAATGTAGCATTTTATCTAGGATGGTCTTCTTTAAGAATTTGACTCTGACATGGGAGACTGTCACAGGTACAGACTCATGGCTGTAACTGCACGGTTAGAAGCAGGGGTTTGATTTAAAAGGCTGTCTGGTCATGAGGATTGCAGCAGCATCTAAGCAATACTCAGTTTGCTACTTTCAAATAAGAAGCAATTTGCTTGTAGAAGACAGAGTTCAAAGCTCACACTAGGTATTTGTTATTGCACATCCATGGAAAAAGGTCTTCCTGACCCAATCATGAATGTAGTTACATTATGTCTTGGAATGCAGTAATATATATATTTTTGATCTAACGTTCATCAGAAATCAAATCTGTTTTCCTTCTGGCATATATATACACACAAATATATATAAACGTGTAAAATTCATGACTTTTATATATTCATTTTCCTTTCAATTTTACAGTGCAGCCCTTAGCTGTCATACATGGAGGACAGATACATTGGAATATCCCACAGATTGTTCAACATATTCTGTATTACACGCTATTTTCCATAAAACACAGGTTATAAAGAAGCCTTTCAAAGTCCCTCGTCCTTCCCATCTCCCTTGGTTTGATGCTTTCTGTGTCACTTTCCACACAAAGCCTTGCAGCTGGACACAGTAATCCAGACGAGGGCGTCCTGTTGCTTTCTATAATGACCAGCCATCCTGGAGCTGAAGCCAGCTATCTGTGGGGAGGGGGCGGCAAAATAGGACTACAACACTAAGATCAGCAGTGCATGTACCACAGGCATGCAAAGGAAGACAAGTAAACTAAGCTAAGGCACCATGCACCCACTAGCTCCTGGGTAAGGCTGGGTGCTCGCTATAACCCATCGAGGTCCCTGTGCTCCCTGGGACCCTCGGCCTGCCTCCAGCCTGATCTGAGGCCTGTCCATGGGCCTGCTGCCCCAGCCTGTGCTTGGCAGCCCATCACCTTCCCCTGACCTGGCCAAGAAAGTCATCCCACACCTCTCCAAAGGCTGGGGGAACTTTTTGTAGCATAAAAGGCCCAGAGGGAGAGGCGAAGATTTTGACCCGAGTCAACTGAGCTGCTAAACACAACTTGCTTCTGAGAATTCGAGGCCTAACACGCTGCAAGCCCATGCATAGTATTGCATCTGAGCCAATTTCTACCAGAGGACAGCTCCGATATCCTTTATGAAGAAGGCTGTACAGAACTGGACACCCCACAGTCATATCATTGTCATGAAAAATAGGCCTTTTGTAAAGCAATCTCAAAAACAGCAAGAAGATACAGCCTAAAATATTATGAAATTTTTGGCTCAGCAAATGACTTAAAAAGCTTATCAGGAAATTTGGAGTCCTAGAGAAAATGCCTGTACCTTCTCAAAAGTTTATGACTCACTTTACCAACCCTGGGTCTGAGAAAACCCTTAATAAATCAGGAATGAAAAATTTTACATCTGAATAAAAGGTTTTTTTAATCAGTACCTTTTATTACAATAAATTGCTTTGTTTAGTTTAACTTATTTCCTACAGTCAAACAATAATTTAAAGGGCAAAAGCTAACCATGAAAAAAAAAAAAAAAGCTTCACTAGCCGCTGAGAGAAGCATTCTTGTTTAAAATGCAGCAAAAATATTTCAAATCATTCTGTGATAAAAATAAAAAATACTATTGGAAAGGTATATTTTAAGAAAATTGTAATGTATATGAATGTTGTACTATTTAAAGTATAAACTACATAGCCATTAATAATATAACAAATTATTGCATTATACAGAAATAATTATTAGAGGTATTTTTAATATTTAAATTCTATTACATTTCAATGACTTCCTCATTTGGTAAGAATATCCCCAAACTGGGATAAGTTGCATGTCTTATACTGCCTTCTGCTTCTGTTTTACTGAAGTCAAGGGGAGCTTTTCATTGACTTGAGTAAGAATTGAACTTTACAGCTCTAGTCAAAGGGAAAGATCTTAGATCATCTTGATGAAAGATAGGTATTTTGAATTGTTAAGCACAATTTTTGAGAATTTTTGGTCAACTGAATATCTCAAGGCAGTTATCAAATGAGCAGACAATATCATACTCATCTCCCTTAAAAGATACACTTTCACATTTTCAAGTTTTTTTGTTTTATTTCTAAATGAATTTCCTGTCTTACTCTTTGAAATGTTACTGTGCATTGTTAAATAGTTATGATGTTTCATTCCTATGACATTTCATTCCAGACGACCTGCATTTCACCACCAGAGATACTGGTATTGTATCTGCAACATAGCTTGTGAGGTCCTCTGAGTCCCTTTCAAATGAGTTATACCACAGATTTAAGACAATTGAGTTGACTGATAAAGCACATGGTAGAGCCAGCATAGTCGGTTATATTTGACCAATGAAAAATCATCATTTTTTCCACAATATTCAGCAGGTTCTGCAATTGTTCTCTCAACGGGAGACAAAATGTTAGGTTACAGAACCCTTAAAATTCCCTGCTGGATCTCACAGAATCTGCAAGTCCCACCCCGCAGGGAATGCCACTTTCCGGCAGTCTCTACACATTCCCTGAAAGAGTTCAAATTCTTTACACCAATTGAACGCATTTCTCGTCTCGTTTGAATGGCAGACTGAATGGAGACACTTGAGAGTTCTTGGTCGCAGACATTCTAATTGATCTCTTGGCTGCAGTATACTGTAATTTGTATGGAAATATGCATTTCTCTGTGTAGGCTGTCCTGCAGTGGACTAAGCATAGTCATGTCACCTAACAAGAGCACTTTATGAACCATAATTTTCTCTGTTCAAATTATATCTCTCAACTTAGGAGGTACATGAAGAACCTTTCCATATACACACACACAGGAGAGAACCTGTCAAAACATGTAGCTTTGATAACATTGACTCAAAAACTGAATGCTTAACAAGAGCTCTCTATGAAACAAACGGGGAAGAGGCAAAAAATCATGTTTTCTTAGACTAAAGTGCTTTCCCCACTATCTGTAAGACAAATTTAGCTGTGGCATTTGCACAGCAAATCTCATTAGGTAGGCTGGTAAGTTATGCAGGCAGAAACAGACTTCTAAGGATTGTTCTGCAAAGAGGGGGCATTGGCAGCACACAAAGCACTTCCCTTCCCACTCCCTGTGCTGTGGGATCTGGTGAATCCCCAGCTGTGCTATAAAGCAGACCTGTCAAGTTTCATGCACTGACTCATTCTTTTGTATCACACTCTGTCACTGCCGGCATTGCACATTTTTATATGGCACTACCATGGCTCTCTCCCACTTTTGGATCCCACACATCAGATGCAGGTGGTCAGTCTGATCTGTGATTATCTGACCAGCTGCATCTGATGTGTGGGTCAAGGAGCAAAAGAAAGGTCATGGTGCTGGCACTGCAGCTGGGGAATGTGCTGTTTAGCAGGACCCAGTGCTGACGAGCCCTGCTAGAAGGCGTGCTCCCCTCTTAAGGCTAAGTGTTGCAGGACTCAGCTTTTTAATGGCTGGACATATGCTTATCACCTAACCTTTCACAAAAATGTGTGCCCCAGCACATGGAATCTCACGTGTCTAAGAGCGGTGACTTAAGAGGTCTGTATTATGAGTTTAACTTTGTCATGAGATTTTTGCAAGAAAAAGTAATAGGATGAGAACTTGGAGATCTGGTCAATATTTCCTAAAGAAAGATTTTGTTGACCTTACCTTTTCCCTTTTCCTATATGCTATTATTGGTCATCTCTTAAAACCACAGAAACAACTACATGAATTCTGATTTTTTTTCCTCAATTTACAGGATCTAAAGGCAATAAGTACTTACGGCGAAGGTAACACTTGTGAAATGATTTATACCTACTTCTGAGTCTCTCTTTGTGGCAATCAAAAATTACATTTCATAAATACATGTTTGTGTGCAGTTACTTAAAATGAAAAGGTGACTGAGGTTTTAAATGTCATCCACCCAAAAAAAGCACCGTAAACATTTCAGCCACTCTCAGTGGAGAAGGCTGGTGACTGGCATATTAAAAGCCTCAAGGCTGCAGTTATTTACAAACTCTAGTTTGCTAGATTGTTCCATATGTTTAATTCCCTCCCCTTCTCATCATCATCATCTTTCCCACTGCTTTTCATCAACAGGCATGTTAACAAGAAGTTTGGTTATTCCTAACATTTCTGTATCTGGTCTGATTTTTCATCGCCTTTAGAAAGTAAGACCAAGAACAGAGAAATACCTCTACGCAGAGAGCCTCCATATGGCCACATGTACCATTGATTCCACAGTGAGGGATGCAGCAGGCTTCCACTAATGCATGTGACCTTCTGAGGGATTCCCATACAATAACTCTGTATAAACAAAAGTATAATAAATTAGCACCTTTTAAAATTTCTCCTCACAAATATAGACAAAAAGTCTGGCAAAACAAGGCTGAGGGAAAAAAAATGGATAAGATGTACATTTACAATAATTAGGATCTTATTGTTTATTTGATGGAAGAGCTCCCTTCGGCAGAATCTCCATTGACAAACAAAATTTGTTTACAGGACCATATCTGTTGGAACACAGACATCTGCTCCTTAAGGCATTAACTAGTTTATCTTTCACTACAAATGAAAACCACAGTCCTTATATGTAAGGAGGATTTCTGATTGTAAATATCAGATAGTCATTCCTATTGCACTGCCTGACTATCTATTAATAATGTGCAATTGCATTTCAGAGAATCATAGAGTGGCTTGGGTTGGAAGGGACCTTAAGATCACCTATTTCTTTATGTGCTGATCCTTAAGCAACAGCTAGGCTGGAAAATCTTTAGATGTAATGAAATAAAGAAAATGCACAGAGATGCAAACACAAAAACACAAGGAAATATATACAGTCCATCTAATCCAAGTAAGCAAATAAAATTAAACTGAAAATGTCATTTTGTATGTGACAGTGGATAAGACCCAAGCAGATGTTCTGTTTAAAACCTGAAGTACTAATTCATGCAAATACCCTTTAAACAAAATGTAAGTCTTGCTCTCCATCAGATAACGTATTCAGCACTGGCAATGTATTGTAGAAAAGATAAAATGAGAAGTCAAATGCTTTGAGCATTCAATATATATATCAAAGACTGGTAGGTATCAATATCCCCCGCCACGTCTTAGAAAACTGTATGAGAATTCAGATATGTCATTAATTAGCCCCACATTGAAGCTTCTGTAGCAGTCATTGGTCCCACCACTGCAGAACAGAGCATGCATCTGCTTTCTGTATGCATTTTTCTTCTCTAGGTACAGCAGTTTCAGCAAACTGTCGTTGACTGCTATTTCTGGTGAAATAAAAAGCTGCAGAGACTGTTCACCCCTTGGTTTTGCCTACGGTCAAATGAACCCATAAGTAAAAACAGCTGTCAGAATTCCCCACCAGGACTGAATCCCTAGTTATCTGTTTCCACCAGACAAGTCGAGCCTTCCTGCTCCCATGACCTCCTGGATTTTATTTGCCATATTCCACCCATAATATCCTACTTGGTGCATTTGGAACAATGCAAATACTTTCACACATGCTACCATCAGCTATAAACAGCTTTTGCTCCTGTTCTTTCACTAATCCTTAAGGAACTGTACTCTGTCTTCAAAGTGATTGCACTAGTGGAGTCTCGGGCTGCACCCACCTCCCACAGCGTGGCTTTGCCAAAACAAACCAGGTGGGAACAAGCTTGGCATCTTGGCTGTAGGTAAAGTTGTACCCCTGTGTGCAAGGAGGGTTAGGAAGCCTTAATGAGATCTCCAGAACAAAACCACCTTTCTAAAATCATTCCCCCCAGTTTACTTCTCCTTTCTTAGCTTTAGCTCACAGCTCTCAATAGTGGATCTTACACATCTACTTTAACATCAGTGAAAGTAGAAATGGGATCAACATTTCCAGCTGACATCAGAGTAATGCATCCACACACTTCTACATAAAAATGAAACTTTTTGGATTTATTTGGCAGATAAACCACCTCATGCAAAAATCAATGTTTTGTATAGAACAGTTACCTTTCTGCCCCTCATTCACACACACTGGAACAGAAAACAAAAGCTCATCCTCACTTCTCAGTCCTCAAAAATCTTCTTCAGTATTTCTGGTAAATTAAGCAGTTCTCTCACTCCAGCACAGAGAGCAACCATAATAAAATCCCATGGTTACCCTTAGCAGTACATTACAACGATGTTAAAAAGAATAACTTTACTTAGCCTTACCTGGCTTCCAGATTTTCAGTCAAAAATAACTTAATTTTAAGGAACAGATTATGAATCTTATTACTGTCCCATCCTAACACGGGATTCAGAGGTCATACTTCTATCTTTGTAATTGATAGTTTATATTATTTTGGATATCCATGCCTTCGTTTACTTAATTTCCCCAAGCAAGAATGAAAAATTGGATTCATGAAAGCTTTCTAATCTTTTCCCTCCTGAGAATTTATTTGGTTTAATTCTGCTGTTGAATGCAAAACAGCTGGACAAGAGGGGAAAAAATCGGAAGGAGAGGGTGCTCCAATAGCCAGGATTAATTAATCAAAGCAAGAGGATGTAAATGCCTCCTAGTGGCAGGTTTACAGATCTGTATTTTGCTTCAGTTGATCCTTAGCAAAATCCATATACACAGGACAGAAAACTGAAAAACAAGAATGCAGAGGCTGCTCTTTGTTCGGGTTTGATTCTAGCATCCTCCTATTCTTTTCCTCCACTCTCTCAAAATAAGGAAAGAAAAGATTCACACCACACAACCCAAATTTATGCTTATTTCCATTTTAAAAGAAGATTCACCGCTATTTTTTTCTCCAGTACTGTCAAGGCTGAACACTCAACTGACCCACTGTGTTTAGGTTTCCCTGAGTGCTTCACAGAGATTTGTTAAAGATATAAAATAACATAACAAACAATGAAAGAGCTTGTTTCCCCAACCATTTTTGTTGAAAGCTACTTTGTATATGTTCCTATGCAACAAAAATTAAGTTTATGTGTAGGTGTTCCATGTTTTTACAAACTCCACACTCCTTAGTTGTTATAAGATTAAAACAATTTTCTCCCTCAGTAAATGCTTCCCTTGAAAACCACTGGAAGCACATAATTCATCTGTCCATTTATAGCTTCTATTTTCTTCTAGGCACTGAGAAACTGCTGATTGTGATTGTTGTTTTCCCTTTTAAGAAGCCAACGTTGAACAAGTGACAGATAAGACAATTTAATGTTTCAGTGACCACACAGATCAATTTTTTCATTTATTCTGAAGTTTAAAAGAAAAAAAAAAAAGATAGGCAACCAAGGTACAATAGCAGGGATTTTGTTTAGCAAATTATTCTTCTATACCCAGAAAATTTAACAGGCACTCTCATTAAACCTGCAGGGAGTTTTAAGGTAGCTTTAGTCCTAATATTTTTCAAAAATTGCATTCAAAGATTTTTCCCCTGAATCATTTTCTTCTCTATGGAATCTATCAGAAAGGTTTGGAGATATAGTACAAGTCTTTAACTGTGAATAATAGAAGAAGAAGAAAGAAAAGAAATGTATTACCACAAGCTGGAGAAGATCTCAATAAAAAGATAGATAAGTGAACAGGGAACATTGTGTAGTTGCTGTATTGGAACATATAAATGGAAAAACCACATATATTTGGGAAAGTGTTTATATGGAAAAGGTTCAGGATTGGTATCACCTATTAGCACTTACCCACTCAATACAAGTCATTGTAGGGTGACGGACACCTGATTCACTCCTTCCACCCCCTTCGTTTCTTCCTGGTTTTATTCCCCGTAGATCTCTGCCTTCTGTCCCTGCAGTGTGCCATCTGATGTGCAACCCTATTAAGCAAGCTAGCATTATAGCATCGTATGTGGGCTGGCAAAGTATGTGTACTCAGCCTCCTCATGCCTGGGTGCTAGCAACGTGACGGCTGCACATTGCACCAGTGTTCAGTGTGAACCCGTATGAAATCTCCTCTACATGCAACAGACCCTTCTGGAGACATTAGGGGGCCTTAGGTATCTGACCTGGCTGTCCTCAGGAAGAGTAAGGACTAAGCACACCTACATCAGAACCTCCCTCTTTCCAGTTATTCACAGAGACCAAACTCAGATACCAGGGCTGTTTACCACTGTACCTTTTTCTGCTGTCAAGTAAGACAGCACTCAAAGGAAGTTGTGCAGTCATCAGGCTCTCATCCCATAAAAACAGAAACTGAAAGACAGCTAATCAACAGTAAATAGTCAACGGTGACATCCAAAATGCTATCCATAATACTCATTGTTTTTAGCTTACTGATTACAGGCAAGAAATTTAAAACTTATGCCAAGGAATTTACAGTGACATCCCAAGCAATCTTGCAAAAGTCCTGGAGCTACTATGTTGGTTTATGTTCACAATTCTTACTGACCTTTTTTTTTAAAAAAAAAAAATAATAATTTTTATATAGTTTGCATTGGAACAGTTTGCCAAGAGATGTCGTGGAATCTCCTTCTCTGCAGATATTCAATGCCCACCTGGATGGGATCATGTGCAACATGCTCCAGGTGACCCTGCTTGAGCATTGGGGTTGGGCTACAAGATTTCCAGAAGTCTCTTGCAGCGTCAACCTTTCTGTGATATATAACATGAACTCTACTAAAAATAGCAGAAAATTCCATCTTTGTTCTCTATGAAACAAAGGTCTTCTACCTTGGAGTGAATCCAGTTCATTTTATTGATAGGAAGTAGAATTTTAAATCCCAAGCTTGGTTATCTGTGAGGCTAATTGAGAACACAGGTCTGTACGTATTAATTTTGCCCAAATACTAATTACAAGATTTTCTTTCACGAGCCTAACTGTTATTCTCCTGTTTAAAAACATTACAGAACTTAAAACGTGTTAACAAATGTGTTTCTGCAAGTTTCGCAGTGTAACAGAATGACATCACTCTCAGTTCCCTATAAAGAGACTTTGGTTCTGCTAAATACTAAAAGACGACTTTATTGCCTCATATACTACTCTTGACCACTTAATTAACTACCACAAAAGCTAATTAATTAGACAGCACAGTCTCTAATCATTCTGGAATTTGTTCTATTATGTTCAGCTGGAATATCCTCTTTCCTCAACAGACCCCCTAAAGTTTAGATGAAGCATTCTGGGTTTTTCATTCACATCTTTCCAGATACTTAGGATCAGGATGGGAATATTTTAGACTGATTTTATTACAGATTCTCCCTATTTAACTCTACCTTTAATACAACAGATGTTTCTGTGAATTTGGAAGGCTTCAGCCCCTTCCAGTGTTAGCATTCTGATTTTTTAATCTACTGGTCAAATTCACAAGCCATGCCATATTGTACAAATAGGAATTAAAGTGATTTTAAGGTCGTACATTTTATTTATAAAGGAGTGTCAATGGCCAGAAAAATAGTTACACAGTTTTTGTGAAGCAGTGGAATACAAAACCATGCATCCTGAAAAGAAAATAATATTAATAGCCTCAATCATTAAATTAGGACACAGTTGTATCTTTTAAATGTGGTTACAAATAAGCTCAAGCCTTAACTCTCCATGCATACAGCTGTTACAGCTTTTATAGAGACTTTGCACTGTTACTGTGTAAAATAGGACTCAGGAGCTGATCCAAAAACCCAACTGTATATGAACAGAGAAGGATTTAGAAACTTTTTGGGACAGGAATGACCTAACCTTGCCAAAAGCTCACTCTTAAGACGTAAAGAATTCCAGCGACCTAACTCAATGACTGTCTACTGCTGATGCATCGCAACATGGATATCTTGTGCACAGGAATTTCGTGAAGCACCTTCCCCAATAAACTCAAAAGATGTACCTCGAAAATTTCAAATTGCTTTGGCAACAAAATGCAGCTAGTCAGTAAAGCCAGCCCGTGTGTCATGATGGAATGAAAGTACCAATGAGAAACAAGCTGATGAATTGGTTTGACTAATCATTAAAACCCATCTAGTATAATCATTTTAGCTGATCTCGTTTAAGTCATTCCGTGAAGCTGCCAAAAGAGTTCAGGGACAGGTCGATCTTCTATTCGCATCATGCAAGGATCAGGCAGATAAAATCCGATCAGTTACCTGAGCATTCTTGCACTTATATGTAATTATTCCCTGTTGTTTTAAAGCTTCCATCTGGAGGAAAGAAATCCGTTCTGCTCCTGACCTTTTCAGACCTCATGCCACTGTACTTAGCTTTAACAGATGGATTCTACTGATCTGATATGAAGAAAGAAATTAAAGATTGAAAACATGAGAAGAGTGGAAAATATAGATTTATTAAAGCCTTGAATCATTGCTGACTGCAGGTCACTGGGTGAATCTTCACTGGATTCATGGGTCATTGATCAGGACTCGCAGTTTGTTCCTGCCCTAAACTGCAAATGAATTATGACGACTCTGTTAAGAAGGTGACGGGCACTACCTTCCCCTAACGTGCAAGTCGGTGAGAGCAGGAGGGGTTGCCAACACACACTGTATCTCCAAGGTCATGACTATTCCTAACAGACAGCCACAGTCGAAAATAAGTACCAGTTCTGAGCAATATTGAGATCTAGCTTGTGGAAGCAAGAGCAATTGCTCTGAGCAGCAAATATTTCTGCAGAAGAGCAGAGTTTTTCCTATTTGTGCAAGGCTTTTCTTCTTCTTGGTCAGACTGAGTACATAAAAAAAACTTTTTCACAGAGTCACATAGAAAGCATTTCGGTGAACAGAAATATTCTTCATCTGTGCAAAAACACACTGGAAAACTTAAAACAATAAGAAATAATGAAAGCACTTTTCAGAACAATACACTCATGAACCAGTTAATCATAAAGAAAGGAAAGAACTGAACTTTTGCAATGTCAATATTCAGCTTTGGTGTGCTATTTCAGCTTAAGGAGCAAACTGGTGAAGATACATTTCTGAATCTCACAAATGGAGAGGAAATTCAGAGCGAAACCTGATTCACTGTCCTTTGTTCAATTCACTTTGTCTACTTTATGAAGATCAACTACAAGGCACTACGCTTGGATTGATGGATGCTGCAGTTTAATATAACCGTATGTAGTCTGGAGTAGGCTACAGCAGTAGGAATTTCTGGGCACGTTCCCAGAACAGTAGAGTAGAAGAAATGTGTTTGTAGAGAAGGGTTGTCTTCCCCACATATCCATCATAAGATTCATGAATTATACATGTGTTTTAGGCTATTTGGTATGCTGCAATATGTAGATACAATAAAACAGAGAGACAAAGACAGATTACAATAACTTCAAAAAAATACCATTACCTTCATTGTGTTCTCCATTTTCTTACTGTTTTCTTCATTTGAACAACTTCTCATAACAGCTTTACCTTTACAGGAACTGCACTTTAAGATGTTAAAAATTTACATTTGATGTGTATTTTTTTTTCAATTTGTATTCTATCACACAAACAGATTTATTTTTTTTTTCATAGCGCAACAGAAACCAATTCCCTACTCTTTTAGACATACATGTGCTTCTGAAACCTACTGAGGATCTGTATATTACAAGGCAGAAGACATCAAGACAAAGTATATAGGAAAACAGAGGACAGAATGCAGAAAATTGTGATTTAATATTAGCAAATTGGTAATTGGTATTTTTGGTATTACCTGTGCACATTTGCATAATCATAATGCTCCCATTGGAACTATCTGGCAATACAGTCTTATTGACTTTCATTATTTCCCACCTTCCAAAAACAGTAAACAATTAAAAGGATTGGCTAAAATTCTTTTAGAATGTTTGGAATTAGTAATAAAGAAACAGCAAGCATTTTGCTTCATATTCTTTGACTCCAAGTATCAATGAAAAATCATATCAAAAGAAAAAAAAGACATCCTCTGGAAATTACCCAGTGGACTTGCTACCTAGCCAACAACTGCCCTGCGTGCCAAGTTCTTCTCATGCTAATATAATGAAATGTATTTCATTGTACAGTGCAGATCCAGAAAGAAGATCAGACAAGGTATTGAGTAACATGACTCATTATATTTTCCAGTTAAATTCTCTCCTGAAAAAAAAATGCATGTCCCAACATTACCTCTTTATTTCAATACTGATCTCTTTTGAGAGGCAGGAATACCATCTTAATAAACTACATAAGAAAACTTTTAAGACTCCCTACATGGATGTTGTGCTACTATAATAGTTGTCCCCACTGACAACAAATATTTAATAAAATACTTCAATTGTTCATGCTCTCATAAAGCATAACTGCTTGTCAGCTGTCAGGTCCAATTTTATACTGTTTCATAGCTACAATTTTGCTAAATACAACAGAAAGGTATTTGTTTTCTCCAGAGCTGAATTTCTTTGAGTTGCCTTTGACTTTTGGATCAGAGATAAGGGCAAAGAAAAAAAAATAAATAAAGTTTTACATCATTGACAAGAAAGGATGCAATTCCTTCCTGTTATAGTCTTCCTGTTTAAACAAGCAAAACTATCATTACGACTACAGCCATCAAGTGATATAAATTCTCTTATTGTTTCCTGTCCTTAATATCATTGAGTGTTATTAACCAGTTGGCTGTTACCATCCAAGTGCTACCTTTTTTCCTCAGCAGTGGTTTCATTCCATAGAAACCAAAAAAATTCCTGCATGTAGTGACTTTTATATAAGCAGGGACTAGCTCAATTCATCTACTTAAACTGAGAAGTCTGAAAAAGTCTGAAATATAGTAATAAGATCTGAAAAACAGAACATCAACTCAATATTAGGTTCATCCTGTCTCTATATACAAATATATAAACACTGTGCTATTAGTTGGTAAAGCATTTTAAAATCCTGAGTCATTTATACCATCGTCAGCAATGTGTTTATGCTTTCCAAATAAAGGGCTATTTTCTCAGTTAACATAAACTAGCATAACTCAGCTGAAGTCTAAGCGCTATTGATTAACCAAGTGAAGATACCCATTAAAAAAGCCAATTCCCCAATATGCTGATGATCTGATTTTACAGTTGTCAGATGTCAAGACACCTAGGACTGGCCAACTATCAAAAGCATGTGGCCACATGTGAAGATGGTCAGGGTGCTACTAAGAAACAGGTGAGGTCAAAGGGAAACCTTTATATTCTGTTTTTGTTATTGTTTTTAACAAAACACTGCTGTTAATACAGCAATGACAAAATAGGATTTTAAATATCTTCTAGGCTTTTTTTTCTGAAACATTTCACATTTTTAGGGTTATTAGGATGTTTTGATGGAAAACGTTAATATGTGTTAATAATAAAGAAGAGGTTTGCAACAGAGAAGTAGAAAGGATTTTATTTGTGGAAGGATCTGCATTTATTCCTCCGTATGTCTTTCTACATTTGGACTGCTCAGTGCCCGGTTTCTGGAACCAGTGCTGTTTCTGCACCAGTGCCTAAGGTTTATGTGGGGAGGGGAGGGAGAAGGGCTGCTAATGATCTCTCAGAGATAAATGAAATTGCTGATTTAGTCAAGCTCATTCTTGACCTTGACACAAGACGGGACAGGCAAAGGGAAGAGCTCAAAATAGAGCAAGTGAAAGAAGGGAAGATCAAACGAATGCCCAGGTCTGGCCAAGACCCCCCCTACATTCAGCTAACACCTGGCTGAGTTAGAAAACATGACCAGCCCAACCTTCCTGTTGGAGCCGATTGAAGCTGTCAGCTCCCGGCTTGTCACCCACTGCATCAGGAGGCCCCTGGGCTGCCACAAGAGCCCTAATTAGGCAGAAATGGCACTTCGGCAACTGACCCGCCAGGACCTTTGGCAAAGCATTTAACATCATTAGTTAACATTTTTATTAAAAAAAGTGTGAATGTAAATGAACAGCCAGTGCATTTCAATAGGGTTTGTCGGTGGCATTGCACGCCCCCCCACTCTCCCAACCACACACACACTTTTTTGCATGAATAGTTCACTTGTTTTCTCTAAAGGGGGATGGGGATGCAGAGAATGTTTTTCAAGGGAACTAGACGTGTTCAAAGCACAGGGAAGGTCTTAAACAATCAGGCACAAACTCTTGCCTTTTGGGGAGCGTGTTGGGGAGTGAACAAACAACTAAATGCGACCTTACCTGCAACGTGCCTAAAGGGACATCTGAAAGGGAAAGGATGCATAACCCATACCGGAATAAAGAGATGCACAATCACATATTCATCTGATTGCTCTAAGTACATTCCTTGTATATTTGCTCTTTTCTGTTACATATAACAATATAGGCACCTATCCAGTAAATTTGCAACACTTTGCTGGAGCTATCAAAAGCTACAGCAAAATAAAAGGATGAATGTCTAGGAATATACTGTCTTCTTGTTTCCTTATCATTTCTTTAAATTACTGCACTTTATCTTTGATAAAACATTATCAAAAATTACCACTCAGGCATATTAATGACCTACCTTAATTGAGCCACCACTGGCAGCAATCTGTATGTGGAAAGTTATTTATTCATACATATGAATATGCAGCCTTGAGAGAGTTTATTAGTATTTAATTTTTTCCTGCAGGTTCTTTAATGGAAGAGCTTCCATAACATATCAATTCTTGACCAAAATCCTGGCACTGTTTTTTGGAGATAAGGGGCACAAGAAAATGAAATAATCATAAACACACTTTTGAAGAAAGAAATAGACAGGATGTGGAAGGATGTCCAGTCCTCAGATATTTTATGCCTGTTTTCCATGAATATGCCACAATCCTTTATTTCCCTTAACCCATTAGACTCCTCCTTCCTCCAATGGAGGCTACAAAATATAGCACTGGGGCTGACTGCTTGGGCCAGATAAGGACTATATTACCTCTGGTTTTGGAATTTGTTCCCTCAGTCTGTAGTAGCCGTATGTTACCAGAAACAGTTGTAGTGGTAATGACTATTACTTGAACCTTCTAAATCAGATCAAAATAAACCAGATCTTTCTAATAAAGTACTTGGGATGAAGATTTTGGTTCAAATCCCAACTCATCAGACTTACTTTGCAGCCATTGGAAGGTTATCTTCTTTCTCAGTTTCACGTATTAGAAACTGAAATAGAAGCTTTTTCCTTTTCTCATGTGTTGGCATACTCCAAGGATCTGGTCCCTGAGCATTCCAAGCCATGTCAGTGCCATACCAGGAAAAATACATGGCTACGCACCTTTCTCCTGTACGTTCAGTTTGCTAAACAAGCCTGTCCCCATCCTCAACCCTGACCTGAGTACAAAAGAAGAAGCACTGCACTCCTACATACCACCTGACAGGGATAACCAGGAGATCATACCTCAGAGTACCTCAGATACCCCACAGATCTCCCGTACTGTGACTGAGACATAGCAAAGTTTGTATCCAAAATGCCAAAATAAAGTTATACCAGTACACGTGTACCCCACATCTGGACAATGCTGGTGGAGATGCAACCAATGCACACAGGCACAAGGTATATACATGAATATGCTCACACACATAAGAACTGTCCTTTTCCAGAATGAATAAAAAACCTTCCTTAGTAAATGCTTTAGGATCCACAGATTATTCCATATAAGTTCTTGCTGTGTCTGAACATAAACAAGTGCAATCATTCTCTTCTTAAACAAGTATGTGTAGGCTTCAAGGCCACTCTAGAAACATTAAACCAACATGGATTTCTAAATATAGATTTTTAAAGCACAAGACCAAGTCTTAAAATCCCTGTAGGAAGCCTGGTGTGATCTCTTGACCCACCTATAAGAGCAAGAGTGGCAACTTTGGCAGTATTCAAATCATCGCTTACCACTCTATTAGTGAAAACAAAATCTGTATCTTTCCTTCTAGAGCAGAAATAGGAAGGCATAAACATTAAAAACGTACTTGCTGACAATAATCAGACGGTGGCTTGCCTATCCCCACGATGCAGTTGTTCAGAGGTCATTTAGCTTAAAAGCAGTATTAGGCACAGGGAATAAATGCTCTTTAGGAAGTGTCGAAAAAGCTGAATTGTACAAGGCACAGAAAGTTGGTAACAGTAAGGTGTCTATATCTGACTCCTTTTCCCATCACATGACTGTTTTCCAGTCTAGTTCTCCAGTATGGCTTCTCTTCTCCCGCTGGAAACCAGAGGGGTGGCTGAAGGGAGAGAGAGATGACAGCTTATTGAAAAGCTCGTGCTCCCCGCCTAGTTTTGGCACATTTTCTGCAGGTGCCTCACACTGTAGCCACAATAGGCTCTGGAAGAGAGGATTCAGACCTGTCAACAGCTACAGGAGGCAACTCCACAGCTTTGTCTTACATGCTAAATTCATTGTCTGCTGTTCTGAACCCTGCAGCACAGGCACCCGTTAATGAGATGAGCCCCTTTTTCTCGGTTTGTTCCTCCCTCTGTTTCTCTTGCCTTTCTGTAATGATTTAACTTGATCGTATTGGTTCCTTTCTAGTGGAGATTGCTCCAACGATCAGATAAGATAATTGCCTGTAGAATACGGCTCGGCAACAACTATTACTTCTTTGGCTGAAAATGTCAGAGCAATTGAAAGCTCTTAGTGAAGTTCAAGAACAAGGAGGCAAAAAGAAGCAGCTCCTATATATGGATGTATCTGTGTGTATATATAGCAAGTTTACTGTGGCCAGCTCTCCTGGATGATCGTGCTTTACGAGCACCAATTTCTGCATATTTTATATTCCCATGACTTTTTAAAGAAGCTAAACTACAAACACACACAATTCACATAAAGATATTTTTTCTCATTTAGTTTGGATTTTCATGTCACTAATTTTACCTTTGGGAGATAATATTACTTAATTGCCTCTTTTGCCTTTTCCCCATTTCCTATTCCATTTCTTAAAAAACAAACTAACACAATTTCTTTTAATTCTTAAAATATTGTCTATATACAGAAGACGCTTAAGGAAAGCATAGAGTGGCATGAAAAAGTGGGTGCAGTTATTGGATAGTGCCATGAATTTAATCCCCTTCAAATTAGTCAGGCAAATTCTTCATTCTTTGGTGAGCAACTCTAAGATAGGCAGCTACATGATGGTTGTTTTACGCAGTATCACAAGATTACAAGCACACAAATTAATGTGACTGAAGATACCTGGAAAGAGCCAGGTTCTAATCTTGCAATGTAATTGAACCAGACTCACACTAGTTTAATTACATGAAGCAGAGAATAAAATGCACGGGAGGTTTATACATTAAGCATTTCAAAAACTGAACTACTATATTGGAACTAACGTTATAGTTAGGTTTTGTTATATACAACTCAGCTGATGAGCTGAGTGAATTATAGTGCAGGTATCCAATTAAACTAACCAGTGATTTGTAAAGTCCGCTATATAACTTATTCAGAATTACTTTGTTGGCTGATACAATGCTTTATAGCAAAGAGGTAAAGAGGATTGAACAGATGTCTGAAATACAGTTTCTTCCTGTTCTTTTTGCAAGTATTTTTGGAAAGTCAGTAATTACAACAGCTTCATTTTCTTTTCTTTTCATTTTTTTTTTTTTTTTTCAAATATACAGTCCCACAAGTTGCCAGAGAGAGTAGAATTTCTATCTAAAACTTCAACATCAAGAACTGTGACACAGGAAATTGAGAATAACTGATCTTCCTTTGTGTCTGAAGCTTAGGCTAGCAGACTGACTCTGGAGCCCTTGACAAAAAAACCTCACACTTCTAGAGAAAGCTGGAAGTGGTAATTGCTACTCATGCTTGTCCTGAAACAACATGGCCTTTGAATGAACTCCCATCACGGGGCGGGCTGGTGCAGTAGCTTCACAAACACTTCATGGCAGTCCTGAAAAATGACTGTGTGTAAGTAGGAAACACAAAAGAAAAGCTCTACTATCTTTTGACAAGTAGCCGGGGAATTTAAGATGTTCCTGTGCTCATTTCCTTGCCTGTTACAGTCTATGCTCACAGAATACAGGAGAATTAAAACATACAAAATTGTTAATTAAGAGCTGTGTTCTTTATTAAGATACTATGCTGCAAGCAGGCAGCAATTATTCTCAAATTAAAACCTAAAACCCTTTAATCTTATAGATCACATGCAAAAAACAACACAGTGCTTGGTATACGCAGGAGGTCAAGAGTAAATGATCTGATAGTCCTTTGTGGATTTAAGCTTGTAATAACCCAACTGCTAGGATTTCATTTAACTTTAAAATAGAATACTAGCATCAGGCACTTCTCAAAATAATTTCACTGCATTGAAACGCAGCCTGCGTTGCCAGAGATTGTGTGTGTTGGACTATTTCCCTCCCCATGAATGGAGCAAGTAACTGAGTACCAATTAACTGGCAAAGTCAGGAACCAGAAGCATTTATTACACGACACTGACAAATAGTTGTGCATGTTTTGCTCTCAGCCTGCTCAAGAGACTTCAACAGTTAACAACAAATATACCCTCTTTCTTTGCTGTGGAAAGTGGTGATTTTTATGATGGGTGTTTGGACACATTATGTATACTGATTGCTTTCTGGCTGAAGCCTGATGGGTTTTACATACTGTCCTTTTCATTGCTCTTGATACATTTCACAAAACGCACAGTTGCAGATGCAATATCTTTCTCCAGTTCTAGAGGGTTTTCTGTCAAACAATTCTATCAGTTCCTGCCCTCATGTTGCTTTCAGTAACTTTTTCTAAGAAACGGAGACTAGAAAACAGAAGTCCTGTATCACAGTTAAAGATAAAATAAATGAGTCTGTAATATTTTCTGGGGGTTACACACATGATTTTTAATAAATATACAAATCCTGATAGAAATCTAGAGCCTGAAAATGAACTCTATTCTTAAGCAGTGTTCCAGTTATGCACTATCAAGCCATAAACTTTCATACACTAGCATAATTAAATATGCTATGTCAATACACCATAATGCAATTTCCATTAGTGCAACTGATGCAAGACCTTACTGAAGTGTGTTCAGCACAGAGATGATTAAAGGACTGGTGCACCCTTCATATTAGTAGAAGTTGAACTTTTCAGCTTGAAGGCTCTCTCCTTATTTATCAATCTGTATAAATACCTGATGGGAGGTAATGAAGAGGAAAAAGCCAGCCTCCTTAGCACCCGCTGACACAACAAGAGGCAATGGGCACGAATTAAAAAATGGGACATTCAGTCTGAACACAAGAAAATGCTTTTTGCTGTGAGGGTGGTCAAACACCAGCACAGAAGCTCAGAGAGGCTGTATAGTCTCCCTGCTTTGAATAATCAAAACTCGACTGGACACAGTCCTGGGCTTACCCTGCTTGAGCAGGATGGTTGGAATAGATGGTCTCGGGAGGTCCTTCCAACCTAAGCAGTTGTGATTTTGTAATTTATGTCTCAGTAAAGCTTCAAGAAGGAAAGATCAAGTTTTGTGAAAGCTTGTTTAAGAGATGTTCCTTTCTGCTCTAGGGAATCTGAAATATTGAATCAAAAATCTGAATCAAAAATATTTTACTAAAGGAAGTCACATTCAGAAGTAAAGCACCTCCATATTTCTCCATGTATCATTCTTGAAAACTATTAACTCTTGAAGCAGAAAATGAAGGGAGGTTTTGCATTAGAAACAGCCACTATCTCTATGTCTGTATCAGCCACTGTTTAATTTTAGAAAATAGTAATATTTGAAATCTGAACTAAACCCCCCTGTGCAAATGCACCACGACAAAGTATTTCTCCAATCTTTTCCAAAACACTTCAAAACCACCAGACTGACCTCATGTTCATAGATCTACCTAACTTCAAGCTATTCTGTAAGAAATGCTATGGATTTACAAGTCTTGTTGACTTTTGAGGAAAGTCAGACATGTTCAAGCTCACTCAAAATCTGTGCTTTCAGACATGCCAAAGAACTATGTTTTAATATAATTCTAGCAATACACTAAGTTTGCAAAAACAGTATTTTGTGGATGAATACACTCTCAAATAGTAATGCAATTCAGTAGATCTGTTGTTCTTCAAAAGAAGGTATATTTCACTGTATCAGCAGGATGTCATTCAAACATATGGTTGAATATCTTACAAGGAACTGTGAATATTGCATATTCTTCTGAAGGCATATTCTCAAAAGCTTTTCAGTTTACATCTAAGTTTGTTTTTTTCTTTAAAGTGTAGGAGCAATATTTCTCTCACGCTTTTTACTAAACAAGTTTTGAAATGAAAAAACTATTAAAGGTAACAATGGAAATCATGGAAATAGAGGGAAATAGAGAGTTTTAGTACCACAATTCACACAGTATTTCTCTAGCCTCAAGGGGACTATTTAAATCTTGTTTATAGGAAAAAAAATCAGATTTCATCTGAGATCTGAGAATCTGGGGGTTTTGTGCAAAAATATCAGCAACAGGAGGCAAGTTTGCTACCAAAAAAAAATTTTGTATTACAGATACCAAAACTAGTGCAATGGTAATAATAAAGTCAGTTATAAATTCATGTAATCTTATGGGCTAATCCCAAAATGATAGTCAAGCTTTTGCTCCAGATGGTGCAATAGTGTTTGTGACATCCACTTTGAACTGCAATCTAGTTATGTGTCAAGCAGGAGAGTCCATTATTCACAGCATCAGTGCTGGGGAAAGAAGGTTAAAAGTTCAAGACATGCCCCAAGCGATTAGGGTTGTAAAAATCAGGAGATATACCATGGGGAAAAAAAATGCCATTCTTCCGTTTCTTCCATACTCAGTTTGTCCCAAAAAATGTGTTTAAGAAAAAAGTTACAGGACATAGGAAAGCCCCAATTCTGAACAGTAATGCAAAAATTACCTTTTTATTTGAACTCCTTAAATCCCTCTGCTACCAGCTTTGCTTTTCCTAGAAAGAAACAGAAAGGTTTCTCTTAAAATCCTTGAGTAAGTTACATGACTTGAGAACTCAATTAACCTTATTTCTCACTCATCACAACATTCACTTCAACTATTACACACGTCCAAATAACTCTGATTTCAAACTTTATTTTTTACGTATCCCACATATCAACAGATCATCTGCACCAATCCAGCTTCACTTCTTAGTCGTGTAAGCCTTTGATCAGTAACAGATAGTCAGTAGCAGATAAACTACAGATTACTTCCAACCATCCCCAAAGTTTCCGTACTTGGAACTGCAAGTACTGCTTCTCAAATGGTTGACCAAATTTCCAAATTTATTGCATTTCTAATCCAATATAACAGGTAAGAGGAAGACCCAAAGCCCAAAGTGTGAAACTAAAATAAATTCAGATTTAAAAAAAAAAAATGTTGGAAATGCTCTTTGGAAATTGAAAGATTTTAAATAAATAAATAAATAAATAAATAAATATGTTTTAATGCTCAGAACCTTTAAAAGGTATCAAATAACCTTTTCCCATCGCGGTATCTCATTTCAACAAACTGGGACCAGAAAATTAAAAAAGAGTAATTTCCTTCTAATATGTTGCTTTTTATGATTTCCATTATACCGCAGGTTCAAACTAGCACATCCAAGGAAACCATTCTGACCATAAAAAAGAGATGATGAAAAAGAATAAATTCCACTGATTTACGTAAAAGTTTTTCCCTAGAATCAATAACCCAGCATCAGAACTAGAAAACTTAGGTACATGTTCCTGCTTTTCTACCTCATGCTCATCTCTGAATTTGCTTGCTGGTTTGTATAAATTGCAAATGCATTATGGCCACCTTGCCACATGATCTTTAAAATTGTATTGTAACTGATGCATGAGAATACATTCTTATTTTCATGTCATAGAAAATATTTAACATGAATGTCACAAAGCCTGGTAACATTCTAAGTCTGTATATATTTATAAGTGTATTAACATTTCAGAGTATCCTGTTGAAACGATCCTGACAAAGATCCTTATAATCCATCACGTCAAGATCCCGAAACTAGGTAGGCTTCAATAATGTTTTAAAGCTCATAAAAGATACTTCAAAATGCACGTGCAAAGAAATCATGTAATAAACTCCTGATATCCTAGACTAAAACTATCGCAGTATTCCTCCACAACTGGTGCATTACAAAAAAACAAACAAACAAACAGCTGCATCACAGAAATTTGAGGGCAATCTTTTGTAAACTCAAAAATCAGCTGAAAGACTTGACCTTAAGTACTTCACATTCCAAATTACCTTTAGAATTGGAATGATAAATCAAAGCCCATCAGCTCTCATGTTTTAGCTCTGCGGCCTCTTGTGGGAAGGCTGGGCTCACCCTCGCTCAGCATGAGCCGAACAGACCCACAGGAAGAATCCTCAAACTTTAGAAATAAATTAGTATTAAAATCCACTCAACTTGAAGTAACCATTGGAGCGGAGAATGATTACTCAAGGCAAATGAACACTTATATGAGTATTCTGGAAATTAACAACACTAGAGAAAAAAACATGACCTAATAGTCATCAGAAATTTCCAAATATTCATTATGTATATACATTACCCAAGTTCTTGTACATTTTGTATCTAGACATAAAGTCCAATCTAAATGTTACACATTCTAGGACCAAAGCTTTGGTTTAGTCTTTTACGTAAAACCATATTGAACTTTGTTACTGATGTTTATCCTACATAAAATATTAAAAATTAAAAAAGAAAAAACACTACACAAGTATTTTTGTGTGTAAAAAGAATTTTTAAAAGCCTTTTCAAAAAACTAGAATGCCTCAAAAATAGTAATATACTTGTGTAAGAGTATTTGTATTGCCAAACTAAAAAGGCAATCCTGATTTTATTGGAAATGTCATGCAGTTTTTATGTACTCAGACTTGACTTCAAAGAAGACCCTGTCAGTGGAATGAGCACACATTACTCTCCTGTGAAATCCTACAAGAACACAGATGGCAGTGAGACCATGATCTTAATTGACTTAAGGGGCACTTTTATGTCTTTAGAGCAACATTTCAGAATGGCAAAAATCAGATCCTTTATGCAACACGTAAGCACACCATAGTATACTTGGTTTTAGAGTGCCCAATAGCATGTTGATTGGCACCACACATAAAGACTCAAGTGAGATATAAAGCAACTTGGGAAAAAAGTAATGCAAACAGTACTGTATCATAAATGAGGAGTAGCTGATAACAATTGATTTCCTGGCAAAGGAGTTAGAGCAAAGGCAAAAGCAGTTTTAAAAAAAATGACGTACAGCTTCTCTGGAAAGAAACACAAAACTGATTTCTCCATCCACCCGAAATATTACACGAATATAAACATATAAACAGAACATGGTGTTACTGGCCACCCCTAGGAAAGTGACGATAGCAAGCTTACAACATTGGTGGTTTGGTACCTTTTAAATGTACATGCTGATATAAGTGAGTCATCTTTATTGTTCAAAAATTAAAAAGAACTACTACAGGGCATCATTTGCACCTATTCATTTCTCGAAGGACAGATCCACACCAGTCACATGCTTTTGCTCACTGGGTGGGTTCCTTGGAGCTCGCTACATATACTTTGATTAGTGAGTTTTTAATTACACTTTAGCCTGTTAGCACTATGGGGCCAATAGAACTAAGAGAAATAGAACTAAATTCTTTTCATTCAACACAACTGTTAACTAAACACCAATTAATTACACCCACACAAGCCTAATGAAGATAATGGGGTTGCAGAGAGTTCACCGATGGTATGAAGTGGCTTGCAGTACCCTAACCTTAATCAGTTAAATACTTCATAATAGGTAGGATCATAGGATAAGTCATCCTCTTTCTGCATGCTTGCAGTTCCTATTACTGTTAATGGAAATTAGACGACTGCAGATAATTCATGTAACATTCAGTTGACTGTGAACCTAAAACGATAAATCTGGAGGGGAATCCTTACTAGAATTTCAAATGGTTAACAAAAAAAAAGGAGTGCATGCTAATTTTAAAAAGTGAGTATTAATCTCCTTTGATTCTTTGTTTTCCTGAAACTAGCAAGGGAAAATTGACAAGTTTATTTTCCCAGACTATTGATCAATACCAATACAGCAAACAATGCTGTTTCTCCACAACACGTTTTGAAAGGCGGAAGGTGGGAAAGTGAGTTAAAGGCAACTGAAATTTAGCAGCAGGTACCTCTGCCAAATCACGTCATATGGTCTAGAAGATGATGCCCGGAAAGCACCGAATGAGCACCATCACCTTGAGAAGTACGTTCGTAAAGAATTATGTAATTAAAACTTGAATGCTGTGGGCAAGAGCAATGCTGGTCTGAGTCCGTTCCTCTCATAACACCCAGCTGAGAGCCTGCACAAGCCCCTCAGGAAGAGCAACGCGCCCTGAGGAGCAGCGGCCCACCGCACTGAACTGCTCTCAGCCAGCGAAACCTCACCAGATATTTATTCTCTTTCCCTTCTTTAAGGCACGGCTAGTGTCAGTTTAAAAACTTCTTCGGAGGAAAAGGAGGGGAAAAAAAAAAAAAAAAAAAAAAAAAAGAGGGTTTAACTCTCTAGAGAGGTACCGTGCTATTTCTGAAGGATGTGAAAGGGAAAGAAAATGATTCAGTAGGGATTTTTCTTCATTATTGCCCAACCCAGAGAAGTGAACATACAATGAGCAAAGGTCTACACATATTGATTTTAGAGCTGAGGAAGTGTGCAGCTAACAGCTTTTTAAGTATCTCCATTTTCAGTTACTTCAACAAAATTACCAATGAACAGTGTAACAAAGTGAAAGTTTTTGTAGGAAATTGCAGACTAAAAATGATCATTTAGGTTGTGAAACGTTTCTTTTCATTGAAAGTAAAGGGCTTTTAAATGCAGAAGTAGAGTTACTGGGGCATTTTGCAGCGTTATCCTCACTAGACATTTCACAAACCATAATCTGTCTCTCTTTCAGGATGATAATCTTACACAATTTCGTTGTTCGGCGACTTTTAAAACTAAAGAGCGCCTGCCCCAGGCATTCTGACTTGGAGGATCATAACCAGCCTCCGAGGAAAGAGCCAGCGCGGCACGAAGGAAAGACACCAAACAAACACCGCCCCTCCCTGTCGCCGGGGGGCAGCTGCAGGACCCCCGGGGGCAGCCGCAGGACTCCCGGGGGCAGCCGCAGGACCGCCGGGGGCGCTGCCGCCCTCACACGGCGCTGCCACCCCCTCCGGCCCGGGGCCCGCCCGGCGCCATTCCCCCTCAGCGCCGCGCTTCCCGCCTCAGAGCCAACGGCGCTCGTCTCTCGCGAGAGAAGGGGGGCGCCGCCATTTTGTCGCCACGGCCGGCGGGCGCTGCCATGGAGCCGTGTGGTGGCGGCGGGCGGCTCGGGGAGCTGCGGCGGGAGGCGGCGGAGTATTACCGGGGCCACCGAGTGCCGCAGCGGGTGGAGGAGGCGCTCAACGCCCTCTTCCCGCTATGCCCCGCAGATCTCTACGGGGCCTTGGTACCTCCAGGGGGGCCGCAACGCGTGAGGCGCCCGCCCCGGCTGCTCCTAAGGGAGGCCGCGGGGCTGCTGCCGCCTCTGGGCGGGTGGAGGCTTGGCCGAGGTTCCCCGCAGCCCCCCACCTGCCCGTAGGCCCCTCTCGGGTGTCTTCTGGCAGCCCTAGCTGTGACCTGCCCTGGTGCCCCTTATAAGCCCAGTGGCTGCTGATGAGAGGAGCCCGAGGTTTCTGTGGCTAAAAGTACACTTAAACACTGGGCTTGCCACTGCCTCGGGCAATTTTCTTTCATTTTTGCCTCTTGGGGCAAGTGGCACGATGATGCTGGTCCATATAGTTCTGTGCAGCATCACAGCTTTTTGTTATATGCTGGTTGCTGGTCTCGGTGCAAAGGGAGAGTACTTTGCCTTGGGAGGCTGTTGGTGGGCATCCCTAGTAAAACTGCTGGTCAGCACACTGATGCCATGGGCCAGTTGCAATAAAAGAGACTGGGCATGTTTCAGCTCTTCTTGGAAAGAGTGTGGGCCTCACACCAGTTATATCTGGTATCAACTTGACAAAATATTGTAGGGAGTCCTACTAATGAAACATCTGGTAGTGATGATACAGCAACTACAAGGAATACAAATAGGGTGTAACTCTTTAAAATAGTATATGAAAGTGTGTGGAAATGAAGCATTTCACTGTTTCCCGTCTCCAAGTGTTTTGCCATCACCAGGGGAAGATGGGTAGCACATGAATTGTAAGCACAATGATTGTTTTTGTTACATAGTGTAAATCCAAGTAAGCTTTGGGCAAATGCCTATTTTCTGGGAGGGCTAAGGAGATACTTGATGATACCCATCACTAGCTTTGTAAAATAAAACACATGTTCATCTAACCTGGATATGACTTTGGACTTTCCATATAACTTGTATCTGTTCCCTGGAATGATTCTTAAGCAGATGCTGTAGAAATAAATGTGCAGTGTAACACAAGTATGTTGAAGATTGGGACATAAAAATAGATTTGCGCAATGGTGGATATAATCTAAATTTGTTTAATGGAATAAAAACCTTTTTGCATAGCAACTGACTTCTGATGGGTTCTTTCTCTTTCATTTAAGGCTAACTACTTTTCTACATTTTCAAAAGCTCCAGTAATATGCAAACTAGCTGGAAGAAAAGTTCTTGATGGAGTTGGTAAACCAACATTAGAAGTGGAAATATACTGCACAGTTAAAAACTACGAGAAGGTATGAGCTCCTTCTTCCTGTTTTATTTATTTTATTTAATAAGACAGTATCAGGGAGATGTACTATTCTACTCATATCCTAGTGAACGTTTTAGTTTGCATCTTTAGTGAAAAGATGAATCTCCATGACTCACCAGTTGAGTACATAATGTTGTATGTACTCAAAAAATGCCATGAAAAGAAAAGCCATGAAAAGTTAGCCACTGACAACAACTATGAAAACTTTATGCTCTGTGAATTAGACAATACTTTTTGGACAATACTTGTTTACTTCATGAATGTAATGTGACAGAGCATCTTTCTACGTTAAACTTTTGTCTGTCTTAACAATGCATCGTGTTGCTTTTCCTTACAGCCATGTCTAGCCCTGTAAGTTCATTTACTATCTACAGTTTTCTTTTGTTTTTGTTTTCAGATCCTTATATTTCTATTTTTGGGCAATGTTAAAGAAAAGTATAGCACAGTGTCAACAAGGTGTAGGTGAAGGAACTTTTACTTTGAGATGATGTGGGTGATAATTAAGTCAAACATATATCTCACCTGCACTTAAACTATGACTCATTCCATTCTTGATCCCTGAAAGGAGCCAATTTAAAGAAATTAAACATAATTTCAAAGATATTCACAGTATGTAAAGTTAATACTATTAATACAGGCAGCTCTGTGATATCTGTAAATGATGTTTCCATTGGGTGAGTTTTGTAAGTATTGGTCATCCTTCTGTGGTACAGAAAGATAAGCTTAAAATACCTAAATAAGACAACAAGTAAGTGATCATGAGTAATGGCATTAAACATAAATGCTGATGAATCATGGTACAACAAGCTAACAACAACTGCAATAGAAGATGTCGTAATGACAGTATGATCTTTAAAATAACTCCGTTCTGTTCTGATAACAAATGGCATATGTAAAGCAGATCTGTCACAAGGTTTTTGCCTAAGTAGTTATAATTTAGATGGAGAAACTTGAATAAGGTCTGTGAGTACCAGACTGTAAGAGACCAGGAAGGAGGTGCTGGATGAAAAGAGATCAGTTCAGTGGAACAAACAGTAGTTCTGCAGATGGGTGCTTGTAGAGCTGGTAAGGACATCAACTTCTTATTCTTTCAAATTTCCAAATTAGAAATGAAATAGTGCTCTAAGTCTTTTTACGTTATTTTGCAGAGGATTTGTTCTGCTATAATGTCTTCTCATTCTCATGTACCCGAAAATGCTTCACCTGAAATAAATGAAGGTGATGAGAAAGAAAGAAGTGACAGTGTTGCCACTGCTGTGGAATGGGTGAATGAATCCCTGAACGCAGTGTTAAGGGACTTGAAGCCTACTGACCAGTGTGAAGTTGATAAGATGCTTGGGTAGGTCTTGCATGTGATTTCTACTCTTTTATGTTACTGCAAAACAAGTTACTGCATTTGAAATACTGTTAATTTATAGGTAAATGAAAAACATATACAATAATGCTTCTAATATTATTTTTTTGTATAGTTTTAGAATATGAAGTGCATTTAAGATATATTACAGTATATTATTTCCTGCTGCTTCATAATTATGATATGAAAATTAGCCTTATTTAATAAAATTTATAGGAATTAGATTTTGGGGGGGGGGAACTAGGAGTCTGAGAAAAAATGCTTGAACATGTTAATGAGTGTAAGAAACTCATTCGGTGCCAGTTTAATCCAGGGTGGGAGCTTTTTCCGATTGCAATTCTGCTTGTTCTGTTCATTGCACTGCAGAAGAAAAATGGTATGGAAGGCCTTTGTGTTATGTCTTCTGCACTGAGCTAGATCCACAGAACAGATAGATAGATAGATAGATAGTGTTTTCAGGATCTATTGGAGTGTTTTTTCTGGGCAGGGTACTCCTAAGGGATTTTTATTTGGAGTAATTAGTTTCTTTTAGCTGGTATTCTACTCTTTCTTGGAAACAAAGTTTTTCTAGTAAACAGTCGTATGTATTGTTTCATGCAAATATTTCATAGGGGAATCTCAAGTGAAAATGAATGGCTGTATTTTTCCATTACAAAGAAATATTTTTGTTTATAAGAAAAAAAGCCCTGCAGTAAAAACATCACATGTATCTGAATGTATTTTTACTAGCCTTAGAGAAACTACCTGGCGATGTTACGGCCTCCTTCACCCGGGAAGCAGTAGTGTGGCATGTCATCCTGTTCTGTCTCTAGTTGGAAGTGTTTCTGTCAGCTGCCTGGCTGAATGCAGTGATGCTTTCCTGGAGGGGTAGCTGTTGGGTTGCCACACTTAACACAAACTGTGGCAAACAGACCTAATTGCCTTCCAAGTGGATTAGCCGGAAACCTTTCTCAAGAGAATAAGGACTCATTTTGAAAGAAATTCTTCCATCTAAAGTGAATCTAAATAAGACTAATACATTACTTAACGCTACCTTACGTAGCTTATGTGCTCCATTTGTCTGAATTGGGTGTCTGTGTGACTATGTATGCAATTTCCATTTCATGCATGTAGTTGAAATGCAGCCACTCTGAGCTTGCAACCACCCAGATGACAGCGTACAACTTACATCTTGGATTAGCAATTTAGGCTAAATTGTTATATGTCGTAAAGTTATGACAGGATTACTGTCTGTTACTACCCATGCAATGCAAATTTATTCTTCACACTAACATTTGTTATACCTGCTTATGGGTTCTTTTTGTTTACTCAGTGATGCAGGTAACTACGAAAAGATAGTCATTTATTGACTTACTCAGCTTCACACAATGAGACCGTGGCAGAAACTCAAGCAGATGCTCTTAATCCATCTCCCAGCATCTTTAGCAAGTATAGTGTGTCTACTTTTCACATGCCTACCACTATTTTGAACCAATAATCTTTATGCCTTTTCTCTCAGTGAATACTTTAGAAAAAAGGTAGAAGAAAAAAAAATTCAAAAGGAAGAAGAAGAAGCAACAGCCCCTCTTTCCTGTGCTCCATCAGCAGTGGCACTATCTGGGAAAAAAAAAGCAGCAAAACCAGGTTTTAGTTTATTTCCTTTTAATATTTTCTGTAAGACCTGTAATACCGATATTGATAAAGATGCTAAAATACTTCTGTGGACACTAAAGAGTAGTGTCACATGTTCAGGGGTTCAGTTACTCTGTCCTAAATCATCTTTCTGCTCACAGCAGTTTCTCCTTCAGGAATGAGATGATAGGAAAAAACAATTTTCTCATCATTCGCTTGCATTTGTTGAACAGAGTTTCTGCCTTTGTTTTACAGTTGTCTTAGACAGGAGGTTATTACTCTTCAGAGTGAGGAATAAGAATGGAGGAGGATGCAAATGAAGAATAAAAATGAAAATGATAAGGAAAGAAAAGAATCATAGAACTGAAAAGGAAAATGGAAATAGAATGAAGATAGAAGTCGAGAAGAATGGAAAGGGGAAGGGAGGAAGGGAAAGTTGTGGCTAACACTGACAAAAGGAGGAAATAAAGGTGAAAAGTGAAAAAGAAAAAAGGAAGGGGATGACATGGGGAAGACAGGAAATAGAGTGAAAAAAAGAAGTAAGCAGGCAATGCTACTGAAGAAAAAAATGGTGCAAGAGTAGAGAAAAAGGATTACTATATATAGCAAAAAAAAAAAAAAAGAAAAAAGCATGCTGTGTTACCTCCATGTATGCATTATCCTCAGAAAAAAAAGATCTTCCTGTTGTCATTTATTTGAATGGCATAAAATTTTGGCAAATTATCATCTACTTACCAATTTAGTTTGAACTCTCATAAAATCCTAGTAAGACCTCCCAAATAATATGTTCTATATGCGTACTCTAAGTTCGCCTTTCATCTGAAACAAAACATCTGAAGCTGTCAGGTCCATCCAGATATCATCATGCTGTATATTGTGTGCTTAGTTAAGGTTCTACTGGTACTTATATTACTTGTTTTCATTCATTTTAATTTATTTGTATTTGATTGTGACATTGACTGCAATACTACTGCTGGAACCAATATCTGAGTATTAGGAGTCAATGATTGTAGCTTCGTGTTGTGACAGGAGAGCGGTAACGGATGGCAACTTCCAGCAGCAGGTGCTTTCAGAAATAGCATCCATGTTGCCATTTTTGCAGGTTAAAAAGTAGTGTAGTGGAAGGAATCTCTGGAAGACAGAGCAGTTTACTGGAGTTGCTCAGCACTAGGTTACCAGTGTACTGTGTGTGTAGCTCTTTATCCTCAATGTAAGAGGTGCGGAAGTTACGTGCAGCATGTGAATGATGTATGGTGTAATCTGCATATCCGCTTAAGGTCCTTAGGCATATTTTATTGCCTATCAGAGTTGTATCCCGCAGCATTTATATTTTATTGAAAACTTCCACAGCAAATTAACGTGTGTATGTCACTCCTATTAGGAACCAAAGTAGCTGGTCAGATTTACAAAAAAGTACCCAATGCATGTGATTTTTGAGAATCGGACATCTTATTTCACATAGGTGCTTACTGGTAAGAAGTGTAGGTAACAAGTACAGTAGTGGGAACTGCAAGGTTTCAAGCATTTTGACAAAAGTTATGCTACTGTATCTGAAAGGGAAGTAAGCTCTTTTGAAAATTAAACAAGACTACGTGTATGGAATATTTAAAAGACCTGATCTGTTCTCTTTATGGAAAACTCAACTGTAATAGGCCTAAATTTTTTTCACGCTCATTATTAGAAGAAATCAAGTATGCGTACTCCCAGTCAGCTTATAATGTAATATTCCAAGATGTTTATGCAAAAGCTGAGCATATAAGGAGGCCAATAAAGGCTACTGAAAACGTGTTGATGAAAAGAACCTGAAAAATGGTATGACATTACTGCATATAAACATAGATTTCAGTGGCTGAAAGATCTCTGAAGGAGATTTGAATCACATTTGAAATCAGAGTGAGGACAGATACTTTACTTACTTGTAACGTCATTTCGTATAAAGCAAATGACAAGTTTAAGGAAAAAAATGAACTGACTCTTCTGTTACATATTGACTGCACTACCAAAACGTGACTTTTTATTTACTTGCACAACCACGGTACATAAGTACATGTTTTAAACCAATAAAATGTTTAGCTGCTACTCTGTGTCTCACAGGGAAGAAGATGTCAAGTACAGAGAGAACAATCCCGCCTGCAGAACCCATTGAACCAGTGCTTTGTGGCAGCTTAGCTATTGGGGGAACATCACTTGCTGTAGCTAAGGCTGGTGCCACTATTAATCATATCCCATTGTACTTACATATAGCACTGCTGAAATATAATCAGGTACGTGGGACTTCTGTCATTTTGTTTATTTTATTCCAATTACCACAATTCTAGAATTCTGAAGTCAGGAGTCCCTCGCGAAAGTAGGATTAAATATACCTCATAAAATACATCCATAAGACAGTTGCCTGTAGCAGGCTTTGAACTGGCCCTGTGCCATAACTAAGATAAACATTTATATACATATAAATGATTCTGTTTTTTAACACTTTTTTCACACGGTACTCCCAATTACAGGATTCACCTAAAGAAATGACTCTGCCACATCCAATGATTACTCTGTTGAACTGTGAAAAATTTTCACCTGCAAAACTGAAATTAGTGAAAGAAGTTATGCTCATACCACCAGCTCAGTTATCACTCAAGCAGGTCCTGTTTCGTTGTTTTACGTTTTTTTTTAATAAATATTAATGTATATTCTATAAATTTCACAAACTATATATGTATGTGAGTATATATATCTTTTCAATACAATCCTTAGAATCTATATTTTTCATTTTTTTGTTTACTCGCAAGGTCAAAGTTTTAACGAATGTTAGTGCAGAGTTCTAACACAAGGAACATTAAAAGAAGTAAATAGATGAAGATTTAAATGAAGATACACAAAGATTTTAAGTTTAAAATGCATGTGTTAGTATACAGGAAAAATCGGTGCACTGAAGAAGATGTAAAAGAATTGTTATACAACAATAACAGACTAGTCTTTTAAAATGTGATTTTTTATTAGTAGATTATAAATAGTATGAGTTGATCTGCAGCGCATACAAAACAACAAAACTCAACAAATTCACAGCAGAGCTTAAAATCTTTGGGAACAAATTTCTTTAAAAATGAAATTGTGAAGATAGACAGGAATACAAAGCAGAACAAAATCTATTCAAGGGGCAAGAAGGATGGATGAGACAGACTGGGTCAACACCCTCTTTTTGTTTAGCCATGTGTTGCATTAAAGAATGTATCTGCACAAGATGCCTACATTAGGGCTGTGATTTCTACTTTGTATGCTGGTGACCTGAACAAATAGCTGAGCTCGATTCTCTTTCTTTTTCCTTTTCCTTTAGATTTTTAGAATTGTCACCAAGAGCTCTTAATAAGGTTACCAATTCTGTACCTCTCAAAGACTTAATGCCTCCTAGTGCTCATGGGAAAGTAGCAAGCTGCTTGCTGCAGTGCAGTAAGCGTAGCAGGTCCTCCTGTGTTGATATGTTGTCAGCTGTAACTGACTTCTGCCCCCTTCAGTTTGCCGTTACTGGCACAGTTTAAGAAAACGTGAACTTTGATTTACAAAGTTAGCATTAAACTTTTCCTAACTCAGTGGAAAAGGAAAAACAGCCTTTTGTTAAAAGCAGTGGATTCGTTTAGCTGGAGTGTTCCTCCATTCCCCAACGTAAAAAACGAAGACAGCGATTCTTTTCCTGCTTCCTGGAAATGTTGTCAGAGTTTCCAGTTAGGAACTCCTAGAGAAATCTCAATCGTGGACAGTGATTAAGATCTTTTCACTTCTCAGATATTAGGTAGACCAGGATATTAGATAGATAGATCTATAGATAGATATATTAGATAGACCAGAAAAGTTTACTTCTTTTTGGCCAAGAGACCACTTCTCTTACTTTTTTGTTCAGCAGCATAATCAAATAGTTCTGTTCATTCCACTGCTACTAACCCGTTATCATTGGACACTGGACTGCACTTGTGGGTGGGAGATAGTGTTATGGAAGTCTATAAGAGGTTTTGTTTTGTTTTTTAAGACTTTATATTGAGGTCTGCCTTTAGAAGTGTGCTCTCTTTTCTGATTTAAGCTGCTAGAATGAAATAATTTATCTTTCTTTTGAAGAATACCGTCGTTTCATTTCAGGGCATAGAAAGAGTTCTGGATATACAGAAAGAAGTGATGAGACTGTTGGAACCTGCAGGGAAAGTGGTACAATAAAAATGTGTTAATAATGTGATGTACTTCATTTGACATTTCTACTACTATTGTCTGTTTAAGCTTAAACATAGAACATTTAGCACGTTATCACATTTAGTCTTATGGCACAGAATAGAAGATTTGTTTCTCTGACAGATGAATAAGACATTGGCCATTTAGTGATATTAAATTAATGAAGATAGAATAAAGCATTGTTCTAGGCATAGGAAGACTTTCATTATTTGAACCAGGAAAGGTTCAGAATGGTATCAGAGTGAACGTATGGTTCTGATCCTGCTAAGGCTCACACACACGTAACATATCTTTGTCAAGGTATTATTATTATTGCAGTAGAATACCAAGCTTGGTACTTGTATATGCTTTTTGCAAAGTGAGGTTGTTAGATTTCTCCTAGTACAGAGTCTAGATTTTCATTTGCTAGAACCCTGGTATTACTGATAGGTAGGTGGGAGTATTTTGAAAAACAGATGATGGTTAGGGTAATGCCAGGATAGAAATAAGCATTTGAAATGAATTACCACCACAAAATAAAACCAGATAGTTGCTTATAGTTTCTTTGTCTTGAATGCTATATCCTAAATTAAATACTTGCAAACTCTTTAGACCAAAATTCAGACTTTTGGTCTAAAAAATAGAGATTTTTTTTTAATCTGATATCTCTTTGTAATTTTGGGGCTTTTCCATGGCATTTTTTCATTGTTTCTTTCTTCCTACCTTCCCAACAGCCCAGTCCTCAACTAGCAGACAATAAGAAAGGCAAAGCACCTAATACAGGGAAGAAAGCTCCGGTAAGAAAAGAGATTTTCATTTTAAGCCTTCAACAAGGTATTAACAACAGCAGGGAACCAAAATGTTCTTAAGAAATGAAACATTAATCTACATTACCACTTTGGAAAGGTCAAGGCAAGACTTTTAAATACTCCAAATGGCCATATTTTACATGGTAATTTAGATGCCTCTGACTATATACCTTGCCTTCCTGTAGAACATTAACAGAAAGGGAATTCTTCTGGAACCTAGACATTTTTCTTACCTTGTTAAGTCATCCAAATGTGGGCCTGTAGCACCAGCAGAATACATGCCCTTTGTTCTTGTAAGCCTGAAACTATTACCTGTAAGACTTGCATATTGTGCTCTTTGCTAACTCTGGAAGCAACTCCCATCTTAGTCACGCTACATTAAGTTTCCAGTTCCTGTGTGAGGTTATCGATAATGGCAGATAGGAACAAGTAGCTGAAGGGCAGCACTTGCAGTAGTGGCAGGGCATTATTTTATCTGATTCAAATGATCTTTGTTGTTGTTTTTGTTGTTGTTTGTTTACTTTAAAATCTGTAATTTATTGATAAGTTTTCAAAAAAATAGACAGAAATGCCATGTTGGTTTTGCTTTCCTTTCTGAGCTAATTAAAATATTATCAGGTAAGAACTGTTGCGTTTGTGGAGTATACAAGACAGGATGAGCAGAAGTTTTCAAACAGTTTTGTTGCTTAAACCACACAATCTGTCATCGCTAATCAGCTGGCCACTATTTTTCTGGTGGTTAATTTCCACATTCTTATCTCTCTGTGTACTGCAGTAGCAAGCTAAAGTACTTCTTAAGGTAAACCTAAGGAAGCGATGCATTAGATTCTCTGAAAAAAAGAATTTATTTCAATAGGAGAAAACTAAAGGAGATAGAAGTGGGACTGAATTTTAAAGTGATAAAAACATCATGCTAATTTGATTTTTTTTTTGAGTAAAAAAAGGACAAATGACAAAATAGGCAGTGAAAGAAATCATTTAAACAAGAATTTGCACCTTTTTTTTCAGTATGTTGGTGTCTTAGAATGAAGGACTGTTTACTAAAGTTTCCTAGGCTTTTCTTTACAATAGTGACAACTTCATTTTAGTCAGACTTACTTTGAGGCTGAAGCAATTGAATAACTGATGTTTTGAGCATTTACTGTGCAGCCCTATCATATATGAAATGTTTAAATATGTTTTTTAAAAGCACATTTAAAAATAGTTGTCATATCTTAAATCTTTTTCTTTGTTTTGTTGGTTTGTTTGATGACCTATGGGCCTTTTGCTTGTTTAAATATTTAATGCTAGAAAGCAGTTGTTCAGGTTATAGAAGTCAAGACTGTGGAAAAATGTTTTGTAAAGATAAACAGTGCTTTTAATAGAATGCAACAAGGTGCATCATATGGGGACAAATCACATAAAAAAGCAAACTTAAGTGCTATGTCACATTAAAGGCAGGAAGAGTACACCATCTATTACTGTCTATTGCAGCAATGTAGTGCTCCAAGTCAAATAGATTCTTTCTCCCTTCTTGCAGATTGCTACAGAATGATTTCATACCAATCTGACCAGAGGTTTCTTTCTACATTTTTTTATATGACGGAACATTCATATGAAGGTCTCTCTTCTGTCCACTCTAGTTAGTTCTTTAGCTCTTGTCAAAACTGGTGCCTTCCGAATGACTTCTCCAGACAAACACAGGATTTTACCCTGTTGCTTTCTGGGCAACTTGGTGTTATTCTTTATAATCCAAAATCCACAGACTTTCACAGTCAAAATCAGTGTTTGAAAACTTCCAGAGGGGGAAAAAAAAAAAAAAAAAAACACCATAGAAGAACACATGAAACATTTGCTCAATGCAAATCTGATCATGGCTTTTTACAGGAATACTGTTCTCGAGGCAGACAACTCAATACTGCTGTGCTAGAGGTATTTCCCCTCTATGAAATTTGTTCCTTCCAGAATACTTGGAACATTCCAGTATTTCTTGAGCATCCTAGAAAGGCAATACCAAAGTTGTCGTTGAGGATAAATGAGTAAAAGCAGTTTAAAACTGGAGAATCTATTTCTGTGGTAAAGGGATGCTCCATAGCACCAGAAGCTTTTCCACAGCATCCACGACAATTCCGTGATTGTTAGGTGTGCCTTTAAAATGATTTTGTAAACCAGTACTGGCCATATAAAAATGGGAACTACATGACTAGACAGATTTCCAAGGATGATTTGTTTTCTATCTATTAGCGCTTGGTAACCCCTCATTCACAGAGAATTGTCCTTAAAGTTCCTAATGCAATTTGTGAGAACAGATTTATATTGTGATGACTGAAGGCAGGTTGTACTGACAGTGAATACATATGTAAGTATGATTTATGTGTAAATAAATAGATTATTTTTGTTTTATTTCCAGCTACCGCCCTTAAAAAGAGTATCACACTTAGGCTGCCTAATAACAGGATGGGATAATCTAGAACAACCTCTACTCCTAATGCAAACAGCTTGCAACAACATAGGTCTGGAGCTAGGAACAGACATGTATTTAGCAATAAATTGTGCTGCTCATGAATTAATGGATTACGTAAGTTATTTTCGGTATATGTTTTGTTGGTTTATTTTAAAGAAATACAGTTATTTGTTAGCAATTTACTATTGTATTGCAAACTCACTTAGAAGCTTCCAAATCTGTTTTCCACAAGCAAACCAAAAGTTTTGTCTCTGCATTTATAAATTGTCTTTGAATCAGTCCTACAAACGTAGCAGATACATTACTGGATTGTAAGAGCAAGGAGACAAGCCATGCTGACCTCCTTCCAGTCGCCCAGTGCAGTGGGAGCTGTGAGAACGCTGACACGCATTCCTCCTCTGCAGCTGTACCAGCATACTGATGCACCTTGCCTGGAGTAAGGCTCAGTGGACCAAGGCAACCCCCCGTTATGCCTTGTGTCCTGCCTGCAAAAATCTGTTACTTTCATGATTTAACCTTTACATTCGAGTGACGTAAGCTCTGCCTGCATCAGCCAGCTTTACTCCTTTTCTCTGTTTATTAATTTATCAAGATTTTTTTTTTTAAGATAAAGTGTATTTATCTCCAGCTGAAGTCCTCGTGTTCTTGCCCCTATTTCCAAGATCAATCTTTTTTTTTTTTTTTTCTTAAGCAGAAAAAGAAACTAGCTATTCTATTTGGTTTAGTATTTTGTGAGATTCTGCATGTTTAGGTGTACTGTATCAGCAAATCTTCTACTAGTAGTATATTTTGTGAAACAGTGTTGCTCTCCTGACAATTTATGATGTCTTAATCCTATCTCAGAATGATCGAAATCTTAATGAATTATCAGTAATAATTATCAGCAATTCTGTAACTTTGTTATTGTACTGTTAAAGTCAGTAAAGCAGTGTTTTTTCTGGCATAATTTGATGGTGCCAGTGACCCTTAATCATCCTCATATTTTGCAGCTTATCCTTCCCTTAATGATTAGACTAGTTGAAAACTTTTTTTTTTTTCTGAGAGGACAAAGAAGCAAGGAAAGGTATTGTCTTATTTTTGAGTACTGAGGGTATGTTCCATTCTCACAGCAATATTTTTAATGAAAATGAGAAATAAGAATTAACTTTTTTTTTAAACACAAAGATTTCTCATACAAGATACAATAAAATTATCAAGTACTGCCAATTTTATGACAAAGTTGTGTAAAACTGTCAGCGTTGCCTAGAAAATGCTGAAAGAGATCTCCCTTGTTTCGGGAATGATACCTTTGGCATGAGACCACTGCAATGTACTGTTACTTTAGGCAAATATTTCTGTAACAATGTACACACAGACATAAAGTACACAAGTGAATATGCACTTATTGAAGAACACACAGTCCACTGCCTTCATGGAGATGCTAGTGTTACAAGACCTGCAAGCTTACATTACTAATCTGTTTTTTGAAGTATTACCGCTCTTATCTTTTACACTTTTTACTTTACTAGGTTAAAGGAAAATATGAAATACTTACTGGAACATTCAAAAGTCCTGATGAAATGGTTGACGTGTATGTGGAACTGATTAATAAATTTCCTTCTATTATTGCATTAGTAGATCCCTTAAGGAAAGAGGTAAGATAGTTTATGTGAGACCAGTGAATTTTTCACATTTTTACAAAACATACAAAATATGAAGCTTCTGTTTATAGAGTGTTTAAGTACAGAAATACCAGTATAAAAAAGGGTAGGTAATAATTCATTTGCATATCTGTAATTGGCAACAACATTTTTCAATATGTTTGACCTAATTCCTGATAGAAAATAATCTTGGCACGAACAGAATATGGATAGTACAAATACTTTAAGGAATAACAGGAAAATGCTTTTTTTTTTTTTTTTAACTGATTCTGCTTGCTAAACCACAGTCATTTTTATTACATTTTCCTTCTTATTTAAGTAAATAATTAAAATTGTATTGTAAAATCAAATTACAAAATTCAAGTAATATATAAATGTTATTACATTAAACAGGAGAAACTAAAAATTTGGACATGGTTATATGTTTCTTAGAACAACTGAAAAAAAATTCACATCACAGCTATTCTTTACAATTAAGATTTATACCCGAAGCCAGAACAAACCTGTAACTGGCACCATTGCTCAGCAGAATTTTAAAAGTGTATTTTATCACTGTGATCAAAGTTCGATGGGTTAATCAAGTGTTGGCAATAGATTACAACAATAAAGTAGAATACTCTTAAGCACGTTACCAGGTTATTGATGGATGAAAGAAATTGCACAACCTCAAATATAAGCATTTATGCATACAATTCAGCTTCCATATATTACACAAGAAGATAAAAATGTAATTGAAGCAGAAGCTACAATTGTGACCTAGATTCCACAGCTGCACAACTTAATAAAAACTTATTCTTGCTGTGGAGTTGTACACCTTTTTTTTAAACATAAATACATGACTTTTGTTTTTCTTAAAAAAAAAAAAAAAAAATAACATGATGAATATGAATGAAGGGGGAACCAAAGTGTCTTTATGAATCTGCCAAGTGCCTGAATCAATAATTCTGAAACAGATGATCTGCAAAATCCAGTTTTTAGCTGAAACTTTAAAAGCTTATTTTTCAAATATCGGTGTATGTTGTTACCTTACTCTAGGTAGCCTTGCTTCCCTGCACTGTTTCAAACTGACGCCTATATTCCAAAACACCAGATTATTCCCCACTCCTGCCAGGGCTGCAAACTTTCTTGAAAATTCTTATGAAAAAATATAGTTGCAATAGGAAAATCTGCAGAAGAATTGCAACAGATAGTGAAGCAAAGTTTGAAATAGAGTACTGTTAAGGAAAACGCCTCTCCTTCCCTCCTCAGAAATCTGCAGTTTACCTAAGCCACATCGTTGCCACAGATAATTAGGTCCTTGAGGATTAGCCCTGGTACCAGTTCAGCAATTCCAGACAGCAGACCACTTTAGTGCTTAAGTTTAAGCATTTGTCCATGCATCAAAAACTTCATTTTCTGTTATATATGGGCTTGCAAGCTTCATAGGAATGGACTTTCATACAGATTGCAAGTATATAGGTACAAATTTCTGTGATCCACACACCAAGAATTATCCCTATCAGAATTATTAACTAGAAAATTAATGTTTTTAATATGAGAACTTTGCATGCTGTGGACATAAAGAAAAATTAATTTGTAAATTTCTTATTTCAAATTATTTACATATTTTTATCCTCTATTTCTCTTTAAATCTCGGTGCATTAAAATCAAGAAACAAAGACCCTAAAAAATGGAGCTTTGCTAGAAAGAGAGTGTTGTATTTAGCTGTTCCCTGTAGGTCTGATCATCCTCTCCTCATATCTGTCACTGAGTCTATGGCTGCCTCCTGTTTCCTTATTTTATATTCAAATAAAGATTATGACACTTCACATATTATCACAATAATGAGACCTTTAAATAAAGCAATGGAAAATTATTTTATAGTCCATGAAAATTAAATACAATTCAGGAAAGGTAATTAAAATAGCAAACTCGTACAATTGATTTGAAATATTTAAAACTGTGCCTGTGTGCAACTAGCTTTGATTAATTCCAGATTAGAAGAATTGTTTTCCAGCAAAATCTTAAAATTCAAACAAAATTCCTGTATTTTATTTTTGTTTGGTTGACAGATTTAAAATATAAAATATATGCTTATAGTGGAAAGTATCTTTATCATTAAAGCCAAACTAATTTTGTATTTTATTTTTTAATTTTTATCTCAATTAGGATTTGCATTCATTTTGTTGTTTTAAACTGCAGATATTTACTTGATTGTTTATGCAGGACAGACAACAATGGAGTAACATTTGTTGTGCCCTTGGTTCCAAATGTTACCTGATTGCTGAAGATGCTGCTGCAAATATTTCCAAACTTAAAATAGACCAGAGCACGAACGTACCGATGTGCAGTGGTGTTGTCCTAAAATATATTAATCAAACCAAGGTATCAGACCTCATAGAATTTACTGGACTTCTAGATGGTGAGTAGAGGAGTTAAAATGCTTGCTTTCTAACCCTACAAGTCAATAAATAGTGTTGGTACATCCATAAATATTACATAATTTTATTTAATAATCACCACTTCAAATTTAGAAAGCGTTTGTCAGAAGAAACTAAAATTCATGTTTTGATTCACAAATCTGTGTTCGCGAGCTTAAAACAGGACGCAGGCTTCAACTATAGCAAGTTAATATATTGTGGATGTTTTGAATGTGGATGCCCTTTGACACTGCAGATAAGTGTTGTACAGCTAGATAATAGAATTTAAATAAAACAAATGATCTGAATAACAATAATCTGAATTTTGACTAATATTAGCAGTAATAATTAAGAAACCCAAACAAGTCCAAAATGTTTAAAACTGCAGTTTACATAGATTACTGACTACATATTATTGAGCCTTTGTGGTAACAGTACTTGTGCAGTTTCATATGTAAGATTTCTCTTTGTAGTTTTTTTTTTATTTACCTTTATAGCCAAGGAATAGATGGACAAATTTAATGTATCCAATTTTATAATTTCCTTCTCCTTATTCCTTCAAAAAGCCCAAAATAACTATATCAAAGCGAGTAAATAGCAATCTAAACATTTCATGCAGTCATGAGGGTAAACTTATAGTGAAGAAAAATCATTACTATAGTAAAGAGCATATTTAAAATAAATAGAACAGCCTCCTGGCTTGTAGAATACGTTACCAGAAACATCAGCTAGAGATAAGATGTAGGATAGCATGTTAGATATTCCCTTATCCATGCTGAAAATAAAACAAAATGTACTGTTAATGCCATAGTGGCAGCAAACTAATATAGTCTACATTTTTATGAGATGGGTTTCATTGGTTTTACTCCTGTTCGCATTTAACCACAGAATGCCCAAAGGGGGGAGGAAAAAAAAAAGTCCAATTTATGTGTCGAATTTATAAAATATATACTAATGAAGGTTTTACATTCCTGTTATATATAGGTCAAAGACATATTACCATATTAGGAAGTCCAGATGGAGAATCTTCTGATGATAGCCTTGTGGATCTGGTAAGTATTGAAAGCTGTTCAATTGCAGAATTGCCAAAATACTGCTTTTAACACGAACTATTTTTTTTTTAGGAGAAAGCCTGTTTCTGTGTGAGAAAGAAACAACATTTTACGAAATGGGCTTTTTCTAGAGTTGCTTTTTTCCCCCCACAGAGAGCTAATTGAGTCTGAAGAGAACACAGTAAATTTGCCAAATCAGGGAGTATATTCAAAAGTGCATAGAATCTATTTGGTTGCATCATTTTATAAAAAAAAAAGTGAGTTAAAACATTTCTGAATGGTAATAATACTATATCTAAAAAATTTTAACAGTGATAATATTTAGTCTTTTGTATTAAAGCTACATTTACAAATAAAATTTCCTATTGTATGCCAGTGAAAATTATTGTTTGTATCCAGCAAGTCTTTCATCAAGGACATTTATTATTTGTAAAAATACAAGATTAAGTTAGAAGTAGGATACCGTGTATAATAATTACAAATGACATCACTTCCCAAACCACATAGTTTTAAAATACGCACTTTCTTGTTTTAAGGCTGTTGGACTGGGTGCCAGGTTTATCAAGTTGGGAGGTCTTTCCCGTGGAGAAAGGGTGACCAAATACAACCGCCTTCTTGCTATAGAGGAAGAACTGGCCAAGAATAGAACGCTACGTATGAGCTTCTTTCTTACTTTGTTTTCAGCTTGCAATGAATACGAGAACAAAGATTGGAGGGAGAATGATTGAAACTGCACCACAGGAGGGAAGCGAAATCAAAAGACCATAAATAAGCGCTGACAAAAAAACCTAGGATAGCACTTGCCACAATGTATATTGTTGTCCTAATGGATTATCTGTTTACCGAATGTTAAAATAGACCCCTTCTTGAGGAGTAGCCTACATTAAGCCTTTTTCCAGAATTAATTGGTAGGAGTCTTGAAGCCCACGATGCAAAAGGAACAAAACAAAAACCACGCATATAACTCCAAAAAGCTGCCAAAATGGAATTTTAGGCCAAATACCCCACCTCCCTCACGCCCCTAAACATATATTGCTAACAAAACGTCATTTCACAACCCCTTTGTGTTCCATGTCCAGCAAAATGTGTTTGGAAAGCTACAGTTGCATGGGTAAGCACTAAATAAAACCCAAGAAAAATCCAAGTTGAGGATGCACATTCAGCCTTAGCCACTTGTATGCATCTGTCTGCATTTCATGATCTGTATATTCTTTATGCACCATTTTCTATGCTGTTAAATACTTAACTGGTCATTAGAGCCACTTCTCCCTTGCTCAGGTATCAGTGAAGACAGAATAAAGGAATACAGCCTTGAGGGGAAGGAGGGGAAGAAATGAAGGAAAGGGTTTGCACAAATTTATTATGGCTAAGTAAAAGAAAAACGAAGGAGAATTAAGTCATTTGATCTTGTTTCTCATCATTTTGTGTTCTATGAGTGGCATATCAGCATTTCACATGCAAACATTATATAACAAAGTATTTTTTATAAAATACTGAAAAGTATTACGAATTTTGGAAATCTCCCACTTGCTCATTTATAGTCATTATAAAAAAAAATAGAAAAATTCATTTTGATGAGTTTCACAGAATGTTTTCAAAAGCAAGACAGATAATTATAAACAACTGTGACCTTGAACTGCCTCAACAATATTAATATATTCCCTATTCAAATGGAGGTAGGCTAAACAAAAGAGCTCGAGTTTGACAAATATTTAAAACTATATCTCATAAAATGAAATAGCATCAATGCCTGAGACCGTTAATCATTTGGCAGAAATAAAATCCAATAACTAAATCGACAGCAGGGAAATACTGAGACGGCATGTCTGAGCCGCATACCAAACTCTTCATTTGGCTGGGCTGCGAGCTACAAAATACACTGGAGAGCTGAGCAGTAGAGGGCTCTGTAAGTGGTGCGTAGCTGGGAGGTGACATTGACCCATCAGGAGTCCCCCCAGGACTGAGTGAAGCAGGCCTGCAGCTGGGCCCAGGAGCACCACAACAACAGGAGCCCTCAGCTCTGCCTGCTGCCACGCAGACACAGACAGCCGATGGGAACCTTTGCAGGAGGTGCAGAGGAAGAAGGATGTTCAATAAATAAATAAATAAATAAATGAAATTTAGAAAGGGGGGCAGCAAGAGCCAAGGTGGTAAGCAGCAAGGTGAGATGATTAGCAAAGATGGGAACACAACAAATACCCGGCTCAAGCTGTTGTGAATCATAGAATGGTTTGGGTTGGAAGGGACCTTAAAGACCATCTGTTTCCAACCCTCTGCCTTCCACTAGGCCAGGTTGCCCAGAGCCCCATCCAACCTGGCCTGCACCATGTCCTCTTCCCGCAAAGTGCAGCAGTGCTGCTCCCTTGTTTCTTAGGCCCAGACTTCTAATGGTGTTTAGAGACTTGTGTAAGCATCGTGTGGAAGTTTTTTTCTAAAAAAAAATTCTGAGTGCATCAGAGAACATTTCAGGAAACTGAATTTCAGCAAACATAAGAACAGGCTTCTTTTTTCTCTTTTGTTACAGGGTCTGAAGCAAATTTTGAGTTTACTGATTTTGCTGAAGAAACACAGCCAGAAAAAGAACTGTCTGATGTAATTCCTCCCCCAGCGCAGGATTCGTTGCCTCCACAGCTCTCTCAGCCAGCCCTGCAGGTTCACAGTTTGCCTGCACAGCTCCCAGATAACAACACACTAACCTAGGTTGCCCCCCAAATTAACTTTTAGGTAAATTTCTGAAAACTAATTTTGGTAAGAAACTCATATACTGACTGCTACTTAATCAATTTATTTTCACGTACTTCAGCTAAAAATTTTAAGCATTCAAATATTAGCTTCTTTTCCCAGGAGACCATTACTTCCGGCTGAAACCAAGATAACTGAACAGTGACTACAGTTTGAAAATACTGCAAAATTCTGTGCTGTATTTACAAGTTGACCAAACAAATACTTCTGTGTTAACTTCAAAACTAAATGTTTGTTTTGAGAAAGTAGAGATCTCTCTCCGCACAAAGAGTAAGCTATTGACAAACAGTAAAAAAAACACATTTTACAAAAAACAAAGGCCTTGACTGTTTTGCTGCTCCAGCCCCTCCCCACCCCCCCGCACAACCTCAATGCTGCTCTTAGATCTAGCCTACAAGGGAAATTTTGCTCCAGTTCTAGCTAGCTATCAATACAAGTGCATCAGTGCAAACCCCAAATGTAGGGCACAAAGCTGTAATTTGCATCAATAGGAAGCCTGCTTCAGTCTGAGGCAGGGAATAACAAGTCAACTTCACAAGGTCTGGGAAACTTGTCAGTAGTCTTTTTAATAAGCAACAGTGAAAAGATAAATAAATAATTTATATCGTAGGTAACAAATAGTTTAAAAGAATTTTTTGAAACTTCTGGTTTTGAATAATTTGAAAATTTGAACATATAATACAGCAGTAGTAATTTGAGGAAAAATACATATATAAAATGTTGCATTTAAAATTCAGTGTAACAGATACATAAGTGAAAAATTAACCACCAAAACCACCGCTGCCCTCCAGAAAGCAAGGTATCAAATAAGGAGACAAATTTCCCTAAGTTTAGGAATTAAACATATTCAGTAATTAGATCAAATCCAAGATTTTTCTTAGCAAACATGCAAAACCACCAAAAAAGATGTGAAACTACCACATTCGTTACTATCATTTTATTTTTAGGAAAAGCACCAGACAGCTGCATGCAGAGCCAAACTAACAAACTCAGAACATTCATCCTTCAATACTATCAATGTTTCAATTCATTAAATAAAAAATAACCCAAGTGCATTCAGGTACGTGACCACCCAATTTTCAGTTACACCGATCTTCCTTAGGTAAATCCCTGATTACATTTGTTTGTTCATTATAAAAGAATGCGATACCACGTTGGATTTAAAAAGAAACTACAATGGCAGGTGAACTGGCAGTGCAGCAGATCAGTTAGGTACCTATCTCACTGTCTTCATAGGGAATAAGGGCTGAGGGAAAGTGGGATTTGTGTTACCAAATACAGAAATCTAGCAGAAATCTAGAGTGTTACCAAATGAAGATCTTAATGCCACCACTCCGTACTAGGTTCAAAGCAAAGGCGTCTGTATTAATGCTACTGGGTTTTACCGGGGAGTTCTCAAAAACGTTGATTCCAAAGTCCACACTCACGGGAGCCTAGGATAACTTACTTTTTGCAGCAGCACATGCAGATTCCAGCTGCATCAGTACCAAACTGCTACATCAGACAAAAACCAAAAAAAAAAAATCAAAAAAAAAAAACCAGGAGATAAATCCTCCTTTGAAGAGGTGCTAATCCAAATAAGAGCACCAGTCTCTATCCACAAACTTCTGCCGTTGGCTGTTGTTACCAGAAGTCTTGGTACCAAAGAGACATGCCGCACTGCCTCTGCTTTTCAGTCTGTGGGCTAGCTCTCTGCTGGGGAAACTGAAACAGAAGTGTTACGCTTGTGCTTTCAATTTCATCAAAGTGGCCTGTGTGGAGAAGGCAGAAAGGAGACCTACAAGACCTTGTTTTAGGTAGGTATCAAAGTATTCCTAAAGCAACGTGTCTAAAACCTGTTTGTTTGTGGTTTTTTTTTTTTTAATAATACCCCTGTACTAAAGCTGAGGTGAGTGTAATCACCTTCGTAAGGTCTAACCCAAAGCCTGACCAATTCAAGAGGGATGCAAGGGGCTTCCGGCAAGCTTTGGAATGGTCCTTTAACGAAGGATCTTCTCAATAAAAGAATAATTTAAAAAGCCTTTTTCAAACACAGTTTTAAGAAAAAGGAAGGTTAACAGTCAATATCTAAGAAAACATTAACCATACCTGCAAAACTAAAATGGGAAAGGGAGTTTGAGTGATACATAGTTGTTTAACACTAATGCTTGTAACAAAGCTGCATACAAAAGACCATTTCAACCTGCATTACTGAAAACTTTGGAGCACAGACTGTAGCCCCTAGTAACACACCTAAGCAATTTACATGTCCAGATAATGATTCCCCAAAGTTACGGCCTTTTTCAGAACAGGTTTCAACAGTTAGAACTGTCGTCTATCTCTTTTATTTTCTCTACGTTAGTTTCTTTCGGCAGTGGCTTGCTTTTTTCTTCTTTCGTTTTGTTCTGATGCGGTGTGTTTTCAGACATCCGATCCCCACCGGTGGCAACAGGATCTAAAACTACAATGGATTCTGTCCCTTTTTCACTACTAGAAGCTTTTCTTGTAGATTCCATATGACTAGGTGATCTAAAGGAAAAAGAATAAATACATGAATACAGATAACAATTCACATATTTAGGAGAAACAATATAAATATACAGAAAAGCATTTCTATTATTAGTAGCATATGTGACCAGAATTGGTCCACTAGCCTAGTGAACAGATTATAAATCTATTACACATTACAGCCCCTACATACAGGTAGCAGTGCACAAAACGCAACATTCACATTTCCTGAATCAATTAAGCCAGCCCTGTAAGATATTTAACAGTAGAAACAAACTTAGACTATGAAAGAGTAATTTTAAAGATAATCTTAAGAATTTCTTTTCACTCTGCTCATCTCAGAGCTGCATTTAGGTTGCCCATGTCCAACACAGCAGTTGCACCCAGCGAAAATGCTACCAGTTTCTGTCACCTAGAGGCTACTGGTCCTGCAGCCTGGAAGAACACGGCTTCTTCTCCACGCCTGCATCCCCGAGCAGCTTGCACAGGCGCTCACTAGCCTGCACCCTACTGCATGACAGGGAGCTAGAGGCAGCACAACCAGATTTTCTGCTGCAGCTCAGCACCAACAGGCTGCCAGTGGTCTCACTGGGAGTGAGTGCAAACCATTTCTGAAAATTCACCACTGGATTTGCTGAAATACAGAGGGGCTTTAGACCTACGTTCCCTACTTCAGAACGGGGCTGTCTCGATTGCTTGCAGCACAAGTTCTTGCAGAAGAAAAGCCCCCTGAGCGAGGAAGGAAAGGTCAGAGGCACCAGGGTTATTTGTTGAGGCTGGCATGAACACAAAAAGCATTTGTTTATATTCAAAAGCTTTGTACTAGTGTTGAAAATGTGCAGGTAAACCCTTAGATTAGCCAGAATACACCAACGCAGAGCAAGGCAAACACAGGGAAAGCCTGACCTGAACGTGTCACAAGCCAGGGCGTTCCCCACGCCACCTGCAGGCTGCCCGCAGGACCCGCCTTGCCATTCGGGCAGGCAGACAGCTTACACGCGTGGGCTTACAGTTGCCCTTCCTCATGGTTTCAGGGCACGTCGGCCCTGTATACCTGTGGGCACGTAACCCGATGTGCTCGGAGATACTCCGCAGGGCAGTGACACCTGCACACTCAGCACCTCTTCAGACAGGTAGGGCCTTACGCTGTGGTAGGGGTACAGGACACGTCTGCACTGACGCGGCTACAGCCACCGAAACGGAGAGGTGCAGAAACCTTAGCGTAGACAGGTCCTACACGGGCACGTGGTTCAGCTCTCATGGGAAGCCGAACTGAAGAGTTGCTGAATGCAACCGTATTTAGTAGTTCAGAGGGTTTTTTTTGTTTAATTATAATTTTTCATGCTTACTCATAAGGAATGACCTTCCATACTGCTAAGATAACACTCTTGAAAGGAAAAAGTAGAATCAACTGGAGGCCAAAGAAAGAAATTCATCTAGTGGATCCATCTGCTGTGAACTGCCCTTTATTGTGACAGTCTTTGTCCTAGAGAAAACGACAAAGAGAAAAGAGGTCACCCCACTCAACAACTGGAGCATGGGGTTGAGAGTGTGCTGGCTCTCTCTACCTGAGTGGGAGAGGGTAAACGTACAGGTTAAAAATACGTAAATGATCACAGAAACCACAGTCGCTGCGCTTTCCATTTCAGAAAGAATTTACTCAGTTTGCTGCTGAGATGTACTGGATGTATCAAATGAAATTCCACGTTCAAGCTTTAATTACAAGAATTGTCTCTTAACATTAGAACTTTGGTATAAGTTAATTAATTCAGAAATTGGCGCTAATAGATACAGTTTCAGGCTCATTTGATTATCATCAGAAGCTAGTGATTTCATACGGCAAATAATGCTTATTTTATGCAAAAGTTGCCAATCATTCCGGAAAATACAAGGTGGAGTATTTTGAATGTTACAGCAAATTAAACTTTTTAAAGCAGTGTAACCAGAAGAGAGTTATTTTAAAAAGTGCTACCTCTGAAAAGCTGATTGCCCAACACTATAAAAATGGTCAAAGCCATAAATGCCAAGTTCATTTTTATTTCACTTTGGAGGTAACTATCTTTCAAATCCCAACAGCTGGACTATTTAATACAATCTGGTGAATCAAAGTATAATTCTTCACTGGGCTCACAGTGGGGAGTCTGCATTAGTGTATGGCAGCATTCCAACAACTGATGCACAGCCAAGCGCTCTGAAGTCTGTTTCAGTTATAACAAAAATGGATAAAACGGCAATCATATTTACCACCTTCAAAGGACAGAAAAATGAAAGATGTCGATATAAAGTAGTTTAATGGAGAAAACCAGTGATTAAATCAGCGTTTCAAGCATAAAAATAAGAATTACTATTCAGACTTGGTTGTACTAGCATTCCCTTCTTCAAATCCTTTACACTGTTGCAGCACCAGCCTGACAGTGCTCCTGTTAGAGCTGAGGTATTGTTAAAATTATTAACCCTATTTATCAGGTATTCATAGCTCCTTTTCTATAGTTGTCAAGAGCAGAATGCAGGCATAATAAAGTTTCAGTGCAAGAATGAACATAATTTTGGAGCCCTCTTTCAAAAAAAAACTGTTTTTGCTGCTACAAATAAAGCTTGCAAAAGCAATTAGTATAGATGGAGTTAGCCACAGTGCTGAACAATTACAAATTTGTCCAGCCAAGGTAGCTCTATCGAGCTCTATACAAAACTCTTCCCTCATTAAGATTGTTGACGTTGTTATCAGTACTCCTGTTACTTGTCCAGCTATAGATTTAAGCCAGAAACTGAGACCCTGGTTCTATGGTACTCATTCATACATAAAAATATATGCAGGCTTACAAACAATTATGACTAAATACAAAATTCTGTACTGTGAAATCCAGATTTGGATAATAAATGCATTTGAGATCAACTGTATAGGATATGCAAAGTCCCATGCAGCTTTGAGAAGGGCTGCTTGTGATGTAAGAGTATCAAAAGCATTATTTTCCATTCACACAGTTACAGAAGATGTAAAAATAGAGGGTTATGACCAACGGGCTACCTGTGAACTCGTGCTGCTGTGCCTTTTGTAAATAATTTATAGTAAGAGAACAAAAGGACAAACTAAGGATTGGATTGTCAACTGAGACCTGGATTTCCTTTGTTTTCTCGGGTTAATATTATAACCTTAGTATTATTTAACCTTGCTTGGTGCTCTATTCATGAAATCATTGAACATATTTCCATCAGAAACCAGAACTTCATGTAAGTTTCACCAACATTTTTTGAATGAAGTCTCATCCAATTTCCTAGCAATGTGCAAAAGCAGAAGGCTAAAGGAAACCATTCAAAGAAAACACTGTAGGAAAATCTGTTTTTTACACCATATATAGAAAATAGCGGCAAAAATCCTTTTCAGCAAAGACTGGTTTTGCAAGTACACCGTTAAGCACGTGGAACTGGAGGCTGGTACTCTGCCTGGAACCTAGGCTAGCATGAGGTAATTTCGGATAGAAAAGCCAACATTAGCATGCCATCAAATCAGTACTCTGCCTTTCAGCAAGGTCCCTACTGAAATACCTGTAATCTCTCTTCAAAGCCAAGCTGCTTTTAAACCCCAAATAAAACGCAACCAGAGCTGTTCCTCACTGCCCAAAAGATGAGATTCGAGGCATTAAGTTAATTTGTCACTTGCTCACCACCAGCTGCATCTTCAATAAAGCTTAAAAACCGGGGCTACGTGCCAACCGCAGCTTGTTATCTGGCTAAGTGCCGCCCGCCTTGACCCCACCGTTCCTGTTTTCCTACAAGATCCCCATAGCTGAAGACAAACACCGCTCGTGCAACAAAGCACTTACACTTACTACAAGGAACAGTGGAAACGCTCATCTCCACCAGCCTCTGACCTGGTGCAGCACCACAGGGCACTGCTCCAGACTCTGCTCACCCCACCACCACCCCAGGAGCCTGCCAGACACCAGCAGTTGGTTTTGTCCTCCTCAAAAACTTGCACTGAGAATAAAAGCTGAAGATGTGTTTATTAAATATTTCGGGATTTTTAACACAGCATCGGAATGCGAGAGGCCCAAAAGCTGAAACCAAACACTGGTAAGGAATACACCCATTACAAGCCTGAAAACTCTTAGAGGAACAACAACAAAAAAATCCATCCATTTGTCAAATGCAAGTTGCCGGGACACAAACAATGACACTAGTGAACAAGCCTGTTGGTTCCCTCCTACGACAGGGTATAATGCTAGGTATTTCTGAAGGAAGCACAAGGAACTTTCTCCATTTCAGGAATGCCTCTGCTAAACCCAGCTGAGTAGAAGTGGTCAACACAGCAGTGAACAGAATGTGTTTGTAGATCTTTAGTATGGCAGATCAAGTCGGGGCAATTGTTCCTATTTTAGGTACTTTTTGGAAAATGCTCAAAAAGATTGGCAAATTAATTTCTGTGGTGAATCTTGAAGAGCTTCTGCCTGCGCTGAGAGTTGGAGCACACGGAGAGTACAGTCTAAGAAACGTGTGTGATGGGAGCTTTTACAGCTCTTAAAACCAAGGAGATCCCAAACTTCCAGAACATCCCATTGTTTTCTTCCTGTGTTGTTCAAACTAAATTGCCCATGCTTGAGCTGCCCTGGAAAACCTTTGTAGTTCTGCCTAGCTGGGGCTGAGCTGCTTCCCGCCGAGCTGGTAGGTGGTTCAGGGCTACTAAGATTACAGCCAGGAGGAGGACGACAAATCCTTTAATTGTATAAAATCATGAGATTAAGACTAGCCCTCTCTGTGGTTCCCTCTGTTAACGGAGATCTCTGGTGCCCAGAAACAAAATGTTTACAAAATTCGGGGGGGGAGGAACAGAAAAAAACAACAACCTAGGGGCAGAGCCAGACACACCTTTCCCTTCTGTGTCTGCACACCGCGGGGAGTCACGGAAGCTCCCTATGCTCCCGAGGGAGCTAAATTGTCACCTTGCTCTTCTCAGCAATTGTCACAGAATTACACTCACGCTGGGTTAAACGTTTGGGAAGAGATTTGTAGAGGAAGTTACCTGAATACGGAGGTAAGGCCTCAATTTCCCGATAGGACACACATTGTTTGCGTCTTCCCCCTCGCCACCACCTGAGCTATACTGCACACATTCCAAGTCAGCTGCGTTGGCTGCAGGCCTTTCTTCTAGCAATGGCCTGTCCTGAAGTACCGCACAGCCTTGTGGTCCAACCCTACGTTTTTCTTCTGAATTAATTTCTGTGGCCGAAGTGTCATCAATCAGTTTTGTTACCCGGAAATTTCCGAATCCACCTCCACTTGTTCACGTTACAGCTTTTTTCCACAACCCCTCCTTCGGCAACTAACTTCAGCGGCTGGCTGGTGCCTTGCGAGCACTTCACCCCTCCAAGAACCGCCCTGTGTGGGGCGTCCTGCTTCAGCCACAGACCAAATTCCGCTCTCACACTGCTGTTTAGGTTAGGTTGCCACTGACCTGGGGGGCACACCAGGGTTTTACTCAATGAGCTGACTTCTGAGTATTGTTCACAGACTTATTTTCAAGGCCGTGTCTTTTTCAAACACGTGCCCTTCCTTCTCCAGGAGGACAGGTGTGCTTAGCTGTAACTCAAAGTGAATAAAGATGAACAGGGCTGTTAGCATTTAACGATCTGTGTTACTCCTTCAGATTACAAGGCTTAGTAAACGGACAGTGTAGCAAATAGAAATATCTCATGAATAACTACCTATAAGGTTTTGTATAAGAAGCTGTACTTTAACATCTTGCTGAACAAAAAAGAGTAAATACTGCACTGGAAGAGCCCCCTGGTAACTGTGAGACGTGCAATCCTCTGCGGTGCTGTAACGGTTTGTTTAGCTGCTGAGAACAGCGGAAGGAGGTCCCACCTTTGTCAGACTTCAAGGAATTGCAAATGATGAGACAGCCGCACTGTTTTACCTCGGTTTGAATAAGGAGAAGTTCCACAACAAATCCTTGCTATGCCTTTGTCACTACGGGTATCTGCTGAAAGCTGCACACTGCTTCGTTAACACAGGCAACTTTAGGGAATAGTGCGGCGCAAGAAGAACAGTTTTCCCAACCAGTGAATCCAGGGATCTGGTTTGTGCGCTGAAACCACTCCAGAACACAGATGAAAGCATAACAAATAGGACAACAGGGAGATTTGCACTGCTGATCCAACCTGAACTGCTTGCACAGATGCCCCAGTCTAGAAAGCTGCCTAATTAGAACTCTAAGTTGTCAGACGTGTTAGACAAATGAACTTCCTTCTGACGGCTGCTTCAAACGAGCCACATTTCAACACAGCACTACGCACCCTGGAGTCGGGAGGCAGCCCCTACTAACCTCTGCTACAAACAGTACCCAGGAGAAAAAGAAAAGTAATTGCACTGCAACACGGTGTGAAGCATCTTGGTTATTTCCACTCCTCCCTGCTAGCCCAGCAGATGCATGTGAGAGCCCCAGCACCTCCTCTCATTGGAAAACCATCCTCAGTGATGAACCTTTCCAATTAAGCAGGTTTACACCAGTGACGTGGTGCAAAGAAGCCCTTCAGCACTGCGAAATCTGGCCCTTCACATTTGTTTTAATGCTTTAAACAGACAAATTAAAGTGAAACGCGTCTTTTAGGATGTCACTGAATAGGCAAGCTGAGAAATAAATTGAGCTTCACATATGCTTTTATAACACATAACAACTGTGACTGTCAACACAAGATCCTTTTCACTGTCAATTCACCACGCATTCTGCAAGACCTTGGGGCCTGCAATTATTTCATTTCCTTTCTTGTAAATGCAATTTGCACTTAGTTTGGTGGAAAAAAAGGTAGACTAAAGATGGTAGGAGCTGCTGTGTTTTCTGATTAAGGTTATCTGTTCAAAATTGTCAAAATCCACAAACTACAAACAGTATTTTCAGGAACCACCTCACCTTTCTGTCAGGGTGAACCTTTCTGGCAGTTCAAGAAAATGCAATGGCATCATTCCTGTCAAATTACCTGTTGAACAAATCTTCTTTCTGATTAAATTAAAACAAAGATCATCTTTCTTCTAAAGATACTTTAATGAAATAAAAGGGGAAAATACGTATGATTGGAAAAAGCAGTCTGCTTTTAGAACTCTGTGAATTAAGTAAGACTGCAGGGCATAAGAAGGAAATTGGGCTCTATACATTCAAAATTAAATCATAAAGGTACTTAAGAGTGAAGTAAATATCAGTTCATAAAAATAGATGTGAACTGAATTTCCAGCTCATGTGTCGTGACTTACTCCTCTGAACTACGTAATGGGGACTTGCTAGAATTGATACTGGTGGTATTTTGTAACTGATAGAACAGGAAATAAGAGGTTTAATTAGCCAAGATTACAATATGCTGCTGGTCTGTCTCATCTCTTTCCTTCTCTTGAAGTGACAAACTGACAGACATCCTGGAACTGAAGCAAGCACACAGCCTCATTTCAAAAGCAGCTTGGTATTGTTACAAAGAAAGCCAATTCTCCACCGGATCTATCTGAAATAAGTACTTCTGAAGCAGGTTTAACTCTTTGATGCTTAACTAGCACCTTGGATCTTCGATCTGTTGTGACATTGTCTGTGCAAATACTGTACTAACTGCTTTTTTTTTTCCTCTGAATAATCTTTATCTTGAGATTTAAGAGTAACAGTCTTCATTCATTTTGATCCAACAAACTGCACAGCTGCATAGAGACCAATATGACTTAAATGATTCTCTTTTTGAAAAAACTGTGCTCAAGAACTTTTTTTTTCTTGGATCAAGAGTTAATTATATAATTTCCCTCTTCTCTTCAGGATATGGAAAAAACCTTCAACTTTGCTATCCCTCAAACTCTTGAGTTCTTTTTTTGTGGCAGAGAAGATGAACTTTTTTATGAGCAATGTTCACAGATTCTACAGGAAAAGAGCTTTTGTACATAGAATTCATCTCCTATCTCCAAGTGAGACTGTGAGTTATTTGAGGAGTCACTGATAAACAGCTATAGATAGTACATTTATCCTATTAACCAAAATTGATGTAAAATCACTTCCAGAACACATCAGCTAAACAGATCTGGTACTGAAATATACCTAGAAAACCATATGCTACTTACTGTAACGTAGCCTTGGAACCTGCGACACCTTTAAGCTGGTTAGAAACAGGACCTGAATCGGATACTTTGGTACTGAATTCTGTCTCCAGATCTTTCTTGTTCAACGCCGTTTGTGCAGCACTGGCTTCTGAACCTAGCACAGGCTCAGATTTTGATTCTGATGTGGCCAAGATTCCAGTGGGACCTAAAACCCAAAGAAAGTTTAATGCTTCTGTTGATTGCTCTAGAAACAACAGGTAAGAAGAACAGTATTCAAGTCACCTGCAGAAATCAAAACGGATTTTTTAAGAGCATGAACACACCCTATCTGCAGCTTCTCTTCTCTCAGCCTTAAAATTAAGCCTTTCTTGTTCCACTGTCACGGCCTGCTGTATTGACACTGTTGTGCACTCGATCCCCCTGCTTTCCGTGGCTCTACGTCCTGCTGTCAACACAGCACTATGAAGTCACTAATCATCAGTGCTCTCCCAGCCTGAAGTGCAGCTGGGGAGAGAGGTAGCCCACTTACAAAAGATATGTTCTTATACTAATGAGTAATCAGTGAACTGTCTACCTACAAAGTCCGAGCTAAAACCATTCACTGACATTAAAACCAGCCACATCTGCACGGACGATGGCATGGACTTACACTTGCACAGACGGCCTTTCTAGCCATGCAGAACATCAACAGTTTCTTAGAGATGGTGATACAGATATCTTAAAAACTGCAGAGCCCTTGCTCTGCAGAGGAGGTTAATTCAAAACAGCAGTCCTAACCCCATTGCTCTGGTTACCATTACTTTCCAGAACATTTTCACAGGAAGCTCAGGCTAGTAATGCTCCAGTAACACTGTCAGAGCTCCGTCAGGACAGAGGCATCTGTGCGTATGTGGCTGCATACACAGAAAATCCTGACAGAGGCATCTCTTGGAGAAAATGGGGGTGAAAAGCAACAGGCATAATGGGAACGTGAGTCAATGTAGAAGTAGGCAGGGCTCTCCATAATGGCTGAAACGGCAATGGTCTGGAAGAGAAAGTAAAGCTTCAAGAGTCACTTAATGCAGGGGTAGGAAGAGGCCTCTGAAGCAGTCAAGCCACTTACCGCCACTGTCCTGGTCAGTAGTCACTTTCCGGCGTCGCAGAACTCGTTCTAGCTCTGTTTCACCACTGTCCGTCTCAAGGGACTTCAAGCTTCGGGAACTAGTGGATTTGTTCAGTGTTTCCTATGGCAAGAAATAGGCATGAAGAGCTCTCTGAGTATATATTGAGCCCTGCCAAACACCCCATATGCCCAATGTGAGAACCTTTTAAACTCTGGGAAAACAACTACACCTCTAAATTAGAGTGCAAAGCTCTCCCTTTAGCACAACATCGTGGCCCTGGCTACTGTTCCTCCCCTTATCTGGGCTTTCCCTATCTGTGGATTAACCACACTTACCCACCTTAGGGGGTTGATACGAGGCTTAAAGATGCTGTGGATCACCAATGAACAAACTTCAGTGTTTGAGAGAACTACCACCCTCCTCCCTCTTAAAAGATCTTAAAACACTGTCCATTGCCTCTATTAGCAAAAAGCCACATATTTCACTGTTCCAGCATGTTTTGCACTTGAGTACATTTTTGTGTTGTGCTTGGGTGCGCACACATCTGAAGAAGTCATCACGTACTAGATGCAACTGCAACATTACTATATCCTATAATCTAGCTGATCTGGCATAAAATTGGGCCTATTTCCATATACTGGGTGGAAACTTAACTGCGCAGCGTGCTCCCTATCTGTGCAAACATACATATCTGAAAGCAACTTGAGCAACCGAGTTGCTCCAACTCTGCAATTTACAGAACATAAATGTTTTGTTTGTAACAATTATATGGAGGTCTACATGAAATGCATAATTAGCATAGTAACAACAAACGTTTACTCCATCACATCCCACCCCCATGTTTGTTGTCTGACTGTGCATAATGACTGGTCTCAAGAACAGACTGGAACTGGATTTTATATAGTATGTATATTGCAAATATCCTAAAGGGCTCACAAGCAGCAAGCTAGACGCAGAAGTACAGTGACTGTAGGTCTCTTTCTGCTTCCTCTGAAGTACATAATCAAGTCTCCCCTGATGTCAGTGGTACAGTGTCAAAGAAACAAAACAGCTATTAGGAAACGAAAGGACCTTCAGCAGGGCTGTTGAGTCCACACAGGTCCAAATAGCACACCATAGCAAACCATGGGTATACTTATGGAGTTCCATTTAAAACAACCTCCACGTCACATTTTATTCCTTTTCTATTTACCTCCACGTTTAATTATGTGTCCCTCTAATTACAGCATGGCATTAAGGTCTGGTAGCTCTCTAGATCGTTTCTTCCCTTCTTCTGCTGCTTTCACGTGACTGGAGAACAGTCAGTTTAACACGTCCTTGGTCCCACACTCACGATTTAGAATCACTGTTAGTTATTATCATCGCAGGGGCTACTCCCTTTGCTGTACTCCTTTGCTGTATCTTGCATCATCCCAAAAAATACTGAAGTTAATTTTTAAAAGGGATATTTAGGTGCTATAATGGATGATCAGATAAACAGTCCTACCTGCTGTGGAGTTGATTTGAAGTGTTTTGCTTTGATATAGGCAGAATTTTACAGTATTTCACATTACAAAGGCAAAATTTCACTTGACACACCAAAGTTGCACTTCAGCTTTAAAAGCTTTGGGATTACAAAAATCAGGGAGCAAGAACTATGGCTACTTCTGACTGTTTCATACAACGTTAGCACTTGTGCACAAGAAACGACCAGTTAGATAAGCAATGCAATGTATGAGTTAAGGACAGAACAACAGCCAGCTTAAGCACATTACTTGAGCAGGACCAAACACAAGCCTAACATCTCTGTTTACTGACAAACAGGTATTTGGAGAGCTATTCAGAATCTGTTTCTTCTGCATACAAATACAGATAGACTATAGAGCTCTTGTTCCATTTAAGCTATGTCTATGCTAACAAGAAATTTGATGAGAACCCTCCATCTACTACTACCTGTGCAGTCCAGGGACGTTACTTTGGACTTACATTTATGCAGGTGCCTTTCCCTCCCTAAGTATCCCTACTGTGAGTACTTGGAAAGTTTCCAAAGGTCCTAAGGCAGGTGCAGAACATAACAGCCCCCCTAGCGGCAGGAACGTACATACCTGGAGCTGACTAACAAGTTAGTTTTCTCCAAATTAAACTCTTAACAAGACAAAAAACATTTTTTCAGTAGGACCAAAGTCAAAAGTGGAGATGTTCAGGGGATTCACTAGAGAACTGCAGCTTCAAACCAAAATACTAACGCAGAACTTTCAAATACTTAGCTATTTTGCACAGCAGGTCTGTCAGCTCAATGTGAAGAAAACACTGAAATATTAATTGCACGTTTTCTTACCAGAATCCCTTTTAATTCTTTCATTGCACTTTCAGAAGGCTTTGGTGTCTCTGGCTGTAAACAAACATAACAAACATATGTTAAAATACATGCGCTTACTGATCTGGCCCAGCTGAAACGGACCGTGACAGACTTTGCACTTTAACAGACATCGCACAAGGATCTATTGCACAGGCATGCAATTGTATCACCCTCCCGTGCTCTCTCCTCTCACAAGTCCGTGGCTAACATTCAAGCTATTTGCTTATATAGTGGAAGGGAAGAGTCTCAGCTCAACAACTAACGTGGTAAATCCCAGCCCACACGTTTTAAAGAAAGATTATACTTTTATGAAGACAGCAAGCAGTATTGTATAGCATCGGTGCACGAATATGGCTAGGAGTGCTGCATAAAAATATTGCTAGATACAGTATACTTCTTGATCTTTCCCTTTAACCAATTCATTTATTCCCTCTGTGCTTTTTCTTTTCTCTGCAGCCATTTGTTTACAATAGGTTTGCTTTCAGTTCCTTTCTGTGTCAAAGAAACTGGGCTTCTACTTATGTACTGTTGGTCTCACTTTTTTTTCCTTCAGATATATGCTGCCCTAATTTGTTTTATTCAAAATCAAGCAGAGCAAAAGAGGAAAGCAAGGCAAATGTATTCTTTTGTATGCTTTGTAGAAAATCTGATTTGTTTTCAGTATAAATTACTATGCTCAGTTAATAGCATTGCTTTGCAATTTATTCCAAACCTTTGTTTTAGGTCTGCTTGTCTGGTTGACTGGTCTCAGGTGAACTCCCTTTTTAATTCTGTCCATCATTTCTTCAACAGCTTGTCTCTTCAGATCTGTTACTTCTTCACCTGTTCCAAAATCAAAGAGCATATCACATTCCAAATATGAACTACAGAGGAATGTTAGAAAGAAAGAAAAAAGAAACAAAAAACATGTTAAACAGATAGCCTCTGTAAACAAGACAGCTTGTTTGCCAGACACAGCCAGTCACCATAATCATGCATTAGTTTCAGTGATGAGCTGGCATTTACCTGCAGCAGTCCTTCCTGCCTGCATGTATGGTGCCTATTGCTCATGCACTATCCAAATCCACGCTTTTTGCTTGATTTTATTAAAAACATAAACGATAAGCATAAATATATAACCTTATTTTTCTCTGAATAAGTAGGCTGTTCACAGGGTCTTCCTTAAAAGACCTCTCTCTGTCTTACCCTCAGTGTTCCCCACAACGAGGGGCTAACTTACACTATATACACCTAAAAAGCGTTCCCATTTTCTATGTGATGGCAGAAGCCAGCCATCTTACCACTAGTTATCAGGAATTCTAGTTACTGGATTCAGGGCTATTTGGGGTATTTTCTATCAGCTAAACCACTGCAATCTCTTCAAGGATAAAAGGGCAGTCTACACATGGTGAGGATGCAGCTGGGGACTTCTCAGATGCCAAAGAGCAGAGCCTACACATGGTCTGGACAGAAGCAGGGCCCAGATCCCCAAAAACTCAAGGGATGCCCTAACTCCACTAACTGTGTGGGAACTGCAAAAGCTCAGTGCCATAGGCTGAAGTACCAAGGACTACAGAATATGGCCCCACTGCCACTGATTGTGTTCATTGCGGCTCAGGAGATGTTTCCACAGCTTCATTAACACAGGACAAGCTGATCCTGCCCAACAGGGCCTACAGGCAGCCCGTTACAGGGCCACCACATTGCTTATATTTCACATGGGCTTAAGAACTTTGCTGAAATGCTATACCAACATCTTTGACCAAACTAAAACCACACATTTAATAATATTGAGTTAAAGGGCAAAACTTAAACTGTCTGATTTTCAAGAGATTCTGTATCAGGACTGCAAAGTACTCAGGTGGAACTAGAGGCTGCGTGATGAACCTAACCAATACCTGTTAACTTATCAGCCCTCTGGGTAACATAACAAAAGACACTTAATGTGACATACTGAAAAGAGGAAAAAAAGACTACTTAAACAGAATACATGGAGAAATATGGTTGATGCTATTCAAAGCTACAATATTGTACCTTATATAACAGGAATTTTAAATAGACTTTTGCTCTCTCACTTGTCAGAGTACTATTGATGATTCATAGAAATGCAGTTTCTGTATTGTAATCCAATTTAATGTCAGGCTTTAATTTCACAAACGGGCTGTTTCAAATATAAAAGCTTAATTGGTGGTACAGGATAGAAACCACTCATTCTAAGTCCTTAACAAGGGTCAAAACAAGCCTCAGGGTGAACATAATAACTAGATCAACAAATAACTTTCCCCTTCTTTATTTTTATTTTAAGAACTATTAAGCTCTATTAAGAGAAGAAGCAGTTCATATATGATTGAAGAAAGGTCAGAACTGCTAAAGTTTGCTAATAATGAAAGAATAAGGTTTTGAGAACTCATTGTAAATTTCATAATATTTCCTGCAATCACTGTTTGCAGCAGTCTCAACAAAGAGGTGCAATCAAAACACCTAGGATGCTTCAAGGTAAGGAAACTTGATAAACGAAGGCAACATAATTGAACTGTTACTGAAAGATAAGATTGACTCTTCATCAGGACCTCAGTACAAGGTCACGTCTCTCATGTTTCCCAGACCAGCAACCTTATTTCTCTCAGACTGGTAACCAGTTCCCAAAGGTTCCCCAAGGAACCTGCCCAAATCCACTCCACTCCTCGTTTCCTCACCTAACTAACGGGAGTGGTAACGCTTCCTTTCCCCCACTTCCTGCTTGTCGGTCCCATCCGATAATCCAGCCGTGCTTGCAACACTGCTGCCATCTGCTAACGCGATTTTTCCTTAACAGTCATACCCTATACCTATAATTTCAGCCTGGTTCCCTTCTGCAGGCCCCTTCTTTGTTTAAGTGGCACCAAACGAGTTAAGCAATTCAATGCAAACAAACTCCTGCTGTTCCAGAAGGAAGAGAGAAACAAAGAGGAAAACCTTGGCTATTTAACTGGCAACACTTGTCTGACTAGCTCTGACTCTTCAGGCAGGCATGATCACTCGTAAATCTGTACTTAACTCCCATTCTCAACCTAATAAGTTTCCAGCTTCCATTAACAACAATAAAATGCAATTTCAGCTGTTACTTGGCATGCAGAGCCACCCCAGTGCAAGACTGTTTTGTTTTAGTTCTTCAGTATTATTAAAGGATTAGCATTGCGGTCAGCTTTGAGTGGTAATTTCAGAAGATATGAATCGAGGGATGAAAACTGAAGCATTTAAACTAGCTCTCTGGAAAGGCTTTGGAGGGGAGAACTCACAAAAAAAGAAGCCATTCTAAGCTGGAAACTCCCCTGTGTTGTCCAGTGTATAGCCTGTGCTTCGCTTAATGATTGCTAGGTTCGTTCTTCTGCTTCTTCCAGATAACCTGTGGACGTGCTGTGGCTGCACCTACATGCTGTAGTGTCCACTACACATTGGTCGAGCCTCTCAATGCTGTTGTAGTGTAACTGCTACTGGCAGTAGCAATTGCTAGGGTGAAACTCAAGCTGTGTGGCGTCATGCTAGTTATACCAACAGCATGGAGCCTAAATTGAACCCAAAAACTCTCCCCATCCATTTCACACAACACATCTGCGTACCCAGCTGAGTGCTCACCTCATCAGGTCCTTCTGCAAGTCTGTAATAAACATGACCACCCTCTCCCCAGTGGGGAAAAAAAAAAAAGGAAGGAAGATACATGTTTCTGCCACATCAGTGAGTGAAATCAGTGTTCCAACATATCTGACAAGCACGACAGCGAGAAGCAGAAAGATAAGAACTTCTTCATGATTACCGCAAGTACTAGGTCTTCCCCTAAGGTTTTTGATCTGCAGCCTCAAAGATTGTTCATACTAAAACCCGTTTGGAAAAAACAAATTGGATGCTGATTGCAAGCTCAATTGTGGGAGCACAGATAGCTTAAGAGGGCTACGGAAATTCACTCAGGATCTCAAGGAAGCTTGCATGACCAAAGCTATGATGCCAAAGTTACTATCTGCAATCTCAGAGCTCATAATACCTAGGCTGCAACCACACTTCTGGACTGCAAGGCAGATGAATATGCTGGGACACAGACAGTAATTGTTAAGTTGACAATTGCAAGCATTTGCACAACTATCTGCACCCAAAGTTCATTTTCACTAGCTTGGTCTGTATTATCTAGTGAACAATCCACAGAACTCGAGAAAGGATGAGCCATACCTGACTCCTGCTGAGGAGGTTTCTCCTTCTTGCTCACATTGGTGTTGGAATGAGATCTCTTGCGAATCATCGACATGAGAGACCTTTGAGGAAAATGAAACTGCAGATTGTCATTCTGTCCTCTGTTACACACTGCTAGAATGAACCCTGAACATGACACACAAACAGCTTGCTTATACCTGATTATACAGCTACTTACAAAAGACTCATTTAACTGTTCTTGAACGCAGATGTATGTACTGAATTACCCCCCACAATGCCTCCCATCAAACCGCACCAGAGAAATCTATTTCTTTTTAACAGACATTAGGCACAAATCAAAACACTTCAGATTTGAATATTAAAAGACAGCGTCTCATTGTGACACATGACAAACTGAAGCTGTTCCAGCATAAAAAAAGGAAGGAAGAGCTGTAGATGTCGAAGTGAAGTATTATTCTCCAGAGGACACTTAAATATGGTGATCAGTATCTCCTCACCAACTCCAAGTTTGTAATCTTCTTACAGTGTCAAATAATTATCCCTTCACTACAGTCAAAATGTAAAAGTCCATACGAGGAAATGATTCATCTTAGAGCCCGAGTACAAGCTCCTATGTGCAACGAAGGTGTTAGTGGGGCCTATCCCTCCCCAGTGCTCCTTACAGAGCCCAGTGAGCTCCCTAAGATAAGGGGTCAAAGCTCTCCCAGGAAAAAAGCATCCAGTGCCTAGGTTTTGAAACAACCTTTGCTCACATAAACTTCACAGTACTTGAAAGAAATACTCTGATTTAGCTACTACAGCGCTTAAAATGGATAGTGCTATCCATCCCAATTAGTAAAGGACCCAAGCTTAAAAAGCAAACCACCACCACCCCCAAGCTAATTCATTCTATTAGTGAGAAAGAAGCAGGCAAATCAAATGAGTTAACGAAGGTAAAAGGAGCAAAAGATGGAACACAATTGTTCAGAAGTTGTTTAGACTGGATTTCTAGAAACAGAGCACCATGCACAAAGAGTTGAATTCTGCCTACTAATCATTATTTAACTCAGCAGTTAGCAAGACTCCTGTACGTACGCTCTATTACAGCAGTGCATTGTAGTAAATATTTTATTTAGGGCTCCACATATTTGGGCCTAGTGCCCGATACATCATATTGGTCAGCTTTTTTTATGGTCCTTTAAAAAATTCAGTCTTAATTTTGATAATTTTGCCCAAACTGCTTAATGATGGGGTGTTTTTGGTTTTTCTCTTACTTTTTTTTTCTTTTGCTGTTGTTGTTGTTTTGTGGTTTTTTTTTTGTTTGTTTGTTTGTTTTTGTTATTAAGTTTTGAAAACAATTGTTGGAACTGAAAACTGCATTTTCATCACTGGTATCTGACAGGAAGGGGCACACACTAATAATCCAACATACCCTTTGGTTCAAAGGGATATTCTTAGCTGCAGATTCAGACAAGCACTTCACAAGTCTGTAATTACAGCTATCAGGTGAACAGGAAAAAAAAAAAACTCCTAAATTTAGAGGAGTCAGGTATCTCTCCTCCAAAGTCACAGTCTAGACAATTGATTAGGCTTGTGATGGCAGACACTGTTCGCAATTGGTCAGGGTGCAAATCTGAGCAGGTGGGACAGGAGAGTGTCCTGCTGGCAAAGTGGAAGAAATGAAGTCCGAGGCAGACAGAGAAAATCTTTTTTTTATTTAAAGACACGTTTCTTCCTTGCATGCAAGCTCATGTGATGTATTCTGCTTTAGCAAAGAACATTAACGCTTGACTCTTGACTTAAACACTTACCTTATAGGGTTAGGAGGAGGCGGAGGAGGAAGAGGAGGCGGCGGAGGTGGGGGAGGAGGAGGGGGAGGATTTTCAGACTGGTGTACTCGTTTTTGAAGTTCATCCACTGTGCAAGAGAAATGAAAAAAATAAGAGTCAATCCTCTGATTCTCAGACATCTACTCTAAAAGCGATTCTGATGTCTTACACCAAAAAAAAGCTACTAATTAACCAAAAAACTAAACCACTCAGTTGCTAGGAAGTCCTATTTTGGGCAATATCTTTTCTAAGACAGCTGAGAAGAACTCATAGGCCTGCCTAGACATATTTTTAAGGCTAGCTGAAGTAAAGCTCCAACACAAAACAGCTCTTCCAAGCAACACTGCTAACAAGCTTAAAAGATAATACTGCTCTTAAGGATATGTTTCAGAAAAGCATGGTTATACATGTAGTCTTATCTAAGGACAGGGGTTTTGGTCTTCTCTGACAGGGGTTCAGATGCTTTCCTCACCAGCTATCATAAACTAGGACCTGCTTAGCCCTTAAGCTGAATAAAGGCTAAAAGCAAAGGCACATCAAAATAAAAAATAGGCCCTCCTTATAGTGAGGCACACACACCAGGGGCCCTTCTTAAAAGCAGTTTTAAATACAGAGCAATAAATAAATAATTTTCCTCATTCCATTTTGCTGATTTTTAAAACTAGGAAGGAGGATACATTTTGGATGAATATGAATGATTCTTTCACGTAGAAACCCATTCAGATGTATACATCCAGTTGTAAGAAGACTGAGGGCAGGCTTAGAACAGCATTTTTATACCTTACTGAACTTCATAAGGTTATTCTTTCACATGCATTCTGGACATGATTGTTCTGTGGTTGAAGGCAACTGCTAAAACTCTCATGTGAAGCACAGATTTGGATCCCAGCTACAGAAGCTGTTGCTTCTTGGGTCTCAAATCCAACATGTAATTCTTTTAGACATGCACCGCTCACACACCTGATCGTAGTTCTAAAACGAAAGTTACTACATGATTTTACCTGTATGCTTTAAGTCTCTTGCTTTTTCTTCAGAGCTCTGACACTTAAGCTCTAGCTCCTTTTTATCTTCCTCTAAAAGTTCTAGCTGCTGTTTAAGACGACTGATCTCCTTATGCAGTGCTTGATTTTCCAGCTGCTCTTCCAACTCTTTGATCTACAATTGACAAACAACAGCATTAATTACAATAAAAGGTGGGTTTTGTCCTTCCTTTTAACAAATTAGGCACAGTTATTCCTGAGAACACGACGTTGCAGTATAGGAATGAACTACAACCCCTAGACAGAGGACAAATTTTGAATAAGAGCTAGACAGATTTTTCTGAGAAACATCAGAATTTTCTATTCTAACCCTAAATTCTCTCATCTCCTTCCTAAAATACGTCTTTTAGACCAAAGTACTTCAGCTGTAAGTCCTTCCCTTTTTCTTTTTAAGAAGTTTTTAACACATTAATTTTTTTTTGGACTATTTCTTCATTTGAAGCATGAGAATATTACCATTTTTGTTCTCTTACTGACTGCTTCCACTGATAGCTTGGCTATTTAAACTCCCTTGTCTCAATTCACGCAGATGTCAGTGGGTGAAGCGTGGAACATCAGCGTTAGAGGCAGCAGTCAGGTGCAGCGCAGCAATCATTCCCAACTCCTTAAATATATACAATTTGCTCTAGACTTCAAGGAGACAAAGATAGAGAGGTTTTCTATAAACAGGCAACTATTCTTCCAAAATACTAACTCAGAAGCATATGAGATTACATAGTCTTAATACTGTTGCATTCATAAAAGCCCAGGAATGGTGTACTTCTTCCTAGCACTCCATTACCAGAGATTTAAGAACGGACCTCACAGCTAAGTGGAAACTCAATTTCAGGCTTTTGGTGAAGCAATGATGATTTATCCCAGTTAAAGACTGATCCAGGCATCCAGTTTCAAAGACTATATTTATTTAGATCCTTGCACTTTAGATCCTATCATGACATTTTGCAGCCTAGCTTTTCCCTGGTTCCAGTATGTCTGGCTGCTCTATGCAATGAATTTCTTTAGCAAGAGACCAGACTGCTAACAGGAACTGCTTACCTCTCACCTATGATTGTCTTAGGTTACATCACCTGTTCTGTCACCTCTTCTCCACTTCAAGAAACTTCACTTAATGCTTATAATTAAGCTTGTGCTGTAGAGGCATCCAGAAAAAAATACTTCCCAAACCCAGAGCATTCAGGCTGAAAAACCTTCAATTGTTATACTCATGTCTTACTAGTGACCCAGAAGGAGGGAATCACGATCTTCTCTGAAGTTTAATTTTTAGACTGTAAACTCTTCCACGGGGCAAGATAGCAAACAATTCTTAACCACAAATCCATGACAATTCATAGCAGTCCTTAAATTCAGAAGGCTGTCAAAGATTTCTGCATTAGGTGAAAAGCAATCTAGTTTTACCTTTTGTTGGTGTTGAAGTCTCTCTTCTTCTAATGTATGGCTTAGCTTAGCATTGTCATCCAAAGCCTTCAAAAGCTGCTGATCAGGAGCAGCATTTTGCAGAAGCAGCTGACTTTGCCTTTTCATCTTGTTTTGTTCAATAAACATCTGCCAAAAAAAACCCCACCCCCAAACAAAAACAATAGTTAAGCAGAGTCTAAAGCTATCCTTGGGGGAAAAAAAAGGCAGCTGGAAAAAAGTGAAGAAGTTAATGCTGTATTAATATGGTAGGGGTGGAGGGGAAGATGGTGAGAAGGAAGGGGAAAGGGAGTCTGAGAATAAAATTTACACGAGCTGAGCTCACACTGAAAGGAACCAGAACAACGCACTGCAGCACCTCTATTACCTGCATGCTGGCAGTGTAAATAATTTAAATACATCTGAATTTTGTTTCCTGGAAACATGAATAATCCAATTCTGCAGCTCTGGAAAGATTAAAAGAACTCAGGGTGAAGAAAGAAATAGCTTGTGAATTCATAGACATCTCATACACATCTGCAAGCCTTGGCATAAAGCCCTCTTACTGTACTGTTACCTGGGTATGTGAACGATGAAGTGTCTTTGGGAAATGAATTTCAGCTCATGTTTGTGTAATCAGTGTATAGACTCGCCCTTGGAAAAGGCATTTCAGATCAATTTCAGCCTTCTACTTCTGATGCTTGTGTTCTTTTCTCTTCACCAGTTATATTTTTGAGGCAGGGAATGGATACATTAGGAAAAAAAAATCCGACAGTCTAGAAGCATGACGCTGACACAAATATCACACCTCTCCCTAGGCTTCACCTGAGAGGTGCAGAGGCTGTCAGCATGTGCAGTTTCCTTCAGATCTGCTCCTTTCAGTATGTTTGGGAACTTGGAGAAAAACAAAACAAAACAAAAAAACAACCATTTCCCGCCCCAAAAATTACTCAGTGAATTTATTTTGCATCCTGCTGTCTCTGGGTGCCCACCAAGCAACAGGAGCTTCCACAGGATCCTGTTCCTGTTGTTACAGCAGCAACGGGGACTGGGCCACGCCGAGACTGCAGATGAGTGTGCACAGGCCAGCAAAGCATGCCACTTATGGCAGGAGAACTGGGAACAGCCAGAGACTCCCTCGGACTGTTGAAACACTGTCCTATAGCACAGCAAAAGCATGAAGATGGTTTTAAAATCAAATATTGGAAACACAACAGTTCCATGAGATCTTTCCAGGTTCCCACACTACTTATTCACAAGCCAAAGTTACAGACACTACATGCTGATGAATGGTTTCTTCCTGCCCAGTGCTACTGCACTGCCAGCCGATATTTAAATATAGTCAGATTGTAAAGAAACATCATCTGATTCAGATTTGTAAGTGAGCACTCCGCCCTGTGATTTGCAGACACTTTAACTGAGTCTTTCTAGAAAGCAACTCTTTTTCTAACAGTAGGTACAGCATGAGAAGCCCCCTGCCTGCGCTGAACTCACAACGTATCCTGCTTGACCCTGCATGCCAAGAAGAGTCAACTGATGTTGACTCGATGTCTATACACTAATAAAACCAATAGTGAACACTTCATTGGGCAAAGCAGTGCCATGAGGGAAGTAATAAGAACTGGAAGCATTCAGTGAAAAGGAAACAATGAACACAGGCTCTAGCACTAGAGGCTAAAAGGTTGGAATCAAAGCTACCCACACCAACCTTTAAGGGTTTGCTTTGGTATTGCAACTCTGCTATTTGTTTAACATCTTATCTTCTTAAAAGAGACTGCTCTTTGAAAAAAAAAAAAAAAAAAAACATGCTTTAGACTACACCTCTGACCTGTAGAACCTTTTAGGTTGGAAAAGACCTTCAAGATCATGAAGTCCAACCATCAACCTGACCCACCAAGTCCCACCACTATCCATGCCCCCTAGTGCCACATCCATGCATCTCTTAACACCTCCAGGGATGGGAACTCCACCTCTTCCCCAGGCAGCCCCGTTCCAATGCCTGACCACGGTCTCTGAAGGAATTCTTCCTACCGTCCAATCTTAACCTCCCCCAGTGCAACCTGAGACCATTTCCTCGTGTCCTATCACTTGTCACCTGAGAAAAGGGACTGACACCTTCCTCACTGCAACCTCCTTTCAGGTAATAGTAGAATTTCCCCTCAGCCTCCTCTTCTCCAGACTAAATAACCCCAATTTCTTCAGTTACTCCTCAGAAGTCCTGTTTTCTAATCCTCACTGCAGAACTCAACGCTGTATCAAAGCCTCCTGTCTCCTGTTAAATCAGTCAAAAAGTCATTTAACCCTGAAAGAATCAACATCTCTCTATAAGCCACCTCTGTGCAAACTGGACAGTTTATCTACAGTGAACTTTCAAAGCAACATGAAAACCTGAGTTTTATTCATTTTATTTATTTATTTTGAACTGGAGAAGTGTTTTGAGGCCTTAATTCCAGATTTTTCCCTATGTTTCTGTCACTAAGAACAGGGTTGCTCCAGCCTGAAGGAGCAGAAACCTACCAAACCAAAAAGAAATCGCATATAATGACTTCAGCAGATACTTCACCAAGTGCAGAAAACACATACTCACTTCGTTACAAGCTTTTCTAGAAGGAAATTTAAAAAGTTCTCTTGAAGAACTACATGAAACCTTTTCATTGGGAAGTTTTCACAAGAAGTCCTGCATTTTCCATTCACTTTGTAAGTTTCTTTCATGATACGGTGGATATGTCACTGCTTACAATAAATGTGAAAGGGTCTTCACCAGCAAAAAACCCCAAATATCTTTTAATGTAATTTTGCAATCAAACCTGTGGGAACCGATCTCTAGTGGGGAGTCCCATCCATTCCAGAAGTTACTTACACACCTGTAACTTGAAGTACCAGCATATTCTAAACGGAAAGGACAAAATAGACAAGATGGTCAGGGCTGATAAAGCAGAAAGAGAGCTGGTGATGAGCCGATCGTAAGTTTTTGAGAGGTTGCTCTGTGTGTTTGAAATGGGACAAAAAAAGACCCTTCAAATCAATTCAAATTTAAAATTACAACAGTCACTTCTTGCTTCAGCAGGGTAGGAACCTGTCTGCCTGCACAACCCTGAATATTAATTAAAGCAACTGCTGAAAGGGCAAAAAAGCTACTAACAGGATTATTTAGACCAGGTGGAACTTAACCAATTGATGGATTAGTTCCGACCCTGGCACCTGCTAGACAATTACCTGCAGAGTATCCCAAACAAGGCTAGAAACATCAGTCAGTGCTGGGGAAATCTACTGAAACCATGACTGCGACTAAAGGCAGATCACAAAAGACTTACACCTATCATCATCTTTTTAAAAATCTCCAAGTGTTGCACAAACCAGCTGCACATCTTTCTGCGAGTTCACAAACGGAAGCTCTGAAGTGCAGAAAATCTGGGACTTGGCTACGTTCCATCGGCGGGGTTTGCACAAAAACCGGGGGAGGGAGAAAGAGAGGGGGGATGAAGTCCTGAAAATAATAAAAGCTCTTCCCTTGACCTCAATGAGGCCACACCTCGTTCTCAGAGCCCTGCTCTAACCGTTACCCACACAACGTTTGCTGCAGCTGGTTTTTGTTTACAGCAGAGTTACCAAAGGAATTCTTCCTCATTAAGAAAAGTTAGAAAGCAACTCTGCTGGTGTCAAGTCCCTGGGAACTGTGATCCTTGTTCAAGTAACGTTCAGAGTACAACTGGATGCTTTCCAACTACCACTTCTCCCAGGAGCAAAATGAGGCCAAAGGAAATGCTTCAATATCCATACGTTGCTACATTCCTATAAATCATTCGAGTACTCACTATATGGAATAACATTTTTGGCTTAGCTCCAGCCTGAAAGAGAAGAATAATGTCCAAATACCGCAGCACTGCTATAACAACGTAATCATGGGCAGCACAAAGTGAAAGAAAAATCAACAGGAAACATTATCAGCTATAAATACAGTACCAATAGAATCATACAGTCATTTAGGTTGGAAAAGACCTCTAGGATCATCTGGTCCAACCTTTAACCTAGCACTGCCAACACAGGTATGTATCAAGGCAGAGTCAAACCTTGGAAGCCTCAAATAGGAAAGAGAACAAAATCAGTCAACTGACCAGTTGGTCCTCATGTCAAATCCCTAGCAGCACTGCTCCATCCCCTCGTGAGGAATCAACACATCATCCTCATGGAGGGGTAAAGCATCCATTTACATGTGCCATAATTTACAGTAGACAACGTCTTTTGCAATATGGATACCCTGAAGCCTTATATTCCTGTGTCCAGAAGTGAAGTAAGTCCCCAGGAGAGGAAGGCTCAAGGCACTTTTATCTCCCCAAAGGAACAGGTTGTCTGCAGGATTTTATGTGATGTGGGAGAAAGAGTGTGACAGATTATGGCTTGACATGGCACTACGTGGCTGTAAATTCAGGAGGTACTCTGGTTCAAAATATAATTCCAGCTGTGGATTTTAGTTCAGTGGCTAATCAGGAAAAAAATATATACACACACACTTCAACTTCGCGACTGCTTAACCGTGCTGTACTACGAAGGACATCTGGGCCTGTAAGCTTCACTGCATATGAATTTTACAGCAGGAAACAATGGCTAGTGTTTTTTGATGGAAGAGCTGAGAAACAGACATATCTCATTAAAACACATTAAGAAACTCAACCATAGTTTGGACATTGACCTAGAAATGCTCTCTCTACACTCAGGCTCAATGCTGCATATCAAGCAACGACATTTGCCCGGAGGAGTTACAAAGCCTTTGTGTTTTAGTGTGTTCATAGGTTTCTGAAGTGCTACTCAGGAGAAAAGTTACACCAAATAAATGGGTTCTATAGTTGGGATACAATCCAAAAAACTTGCTTCAGCACATGCTTAGCTTTAAGTGCACGTGGCATTACTCTGATCTGAAAGTTTTGTATCTGGTGCTTATATTCTTGCCTCAGATCTGCTTCTATAGAGAGTAACTATCACGAGATGTCAGACAAAGACAAGACTGCTCCAACAGCTAACAAAAACAATGTGACGTATGGGAAACCACAGCGATGCATTTCTAGCAATGTGCTGTGACCTTCATAGACCGGGATTTTCAGCGGTGCTAAAGACTAACACTAGATTTTCAAACTGCCATAGAAAACTGACCAACTTGATCATGAAACAGGACACAAGTATAAGCAACGTGCAGTAATCAGCAGCCAACAGCCACTCCCCTCTTTCCAGATAATGCAAAATAGTTATTGTTAAGACCTGTTTTTGTTTTTACAAGACAGAGCATTATCAAGTTTTGTGGCTGAAAAGAAGAGGTCTAACTAATTTACTCAGAATGCGGGAACTGGAGTAGGTGAGTTAACCCTATTTGATGCCCAACAGTTGCTTTTCACCAAAGAGGTGTTTGGATCATGTATTTTAAAGGTGAGAAGACAATCCTCATCAGCATTGTGACTTCCTAAAAAATACAGTATTGCTGCACAGCCTGCTTCATAGAAGAGGGTTTGTCAAACTACAACACTCTTCCATTATTTGCTTATGAACTATAACTGCCCAAGGCTCAAAATAAAGGAAGGAAAAGAAAAAAAGATTCTCTTTTCTTACTTATGTTACTTATTTATTCATCTTCTAATCTCCCATAGTTAACAGTTTTCTTTTTGCCATGGTACAAGTGTAGACATACAAGCTGTAAGGCTCAGAGTCCTACAGCATTTAGACACCATCTAATATACTCAGAAATAGATCACACACCACATGAAAGAGGAGGAAACCTCTTCACTTTTTTCCCTGATAGAGTAAGTGCCTGAACAGACACAGACACACAAAGAGAGAGAAAGACCAAAGAGAGAGTTTCCTAGAGTGTACATCTGTTACCATTTCACAAGCCTGTTCTTGGGAAAAAGCTTGATGAAATGTGTTAGTGTTGCATCATGCTTCAAAAGTGGTTACATTCAAGCTTAGGAGAATTCTAGTACTAACCACTTACCATGTCTCTTTAATTATTATTTCCAGTTCAATCAGTTGGACTGCAAATTAATTATCTTCGGCCACCAGTTTCTGTCCAACTATTCTTGGTAATGCACAGAGCACAGTACTTGTAAGCACAGACTTCTCTAGGAGTGCTGGGTTTGCTGTATCCTCTCACAGATGTAGCGCATTAATGCAGAAGTCCTCACAAATTAACCCAAAAGGTCACAAATGCATCTAATGAAGAGTTCTTTGAGAGCTCATGTCTAGCACAAGTCATTGAGACAACAAAATTCATAGCACACAACCCCATGAGCAGTGCAGACATCTGTGAAGAAGGGCAGTAATTTTTCCTATAAAATAACAGCCACCTTTTATCATTCAATACTGGAAGATTCAGTCCCAGTAATACGTCAGCTGTGAACTGGCACAGGTAAGGGATAGAGACATTTTGAGGTAAACAAGTGAAATGCAAAGATGTTACTGTGTTATAGATACGTACAAGCACAGACCTAGGCATAGCCTACTTTTTGTATGTATCCCTAAGTGCTAGGAGTTGGAGGGAAGTCAGGGAAAGATGGAACAACGCACGTTACAGACTCACTTTCATTTTCAATCCATCTGGATGACAGCTCCTTCGAATGCAACCTCTCAACCCGCAAAATATTTCACAGATAACCATAAACACTTGGGAAGCCCTTCATTTTTTCCAAGTTGCGTGATTTGAAAAAAGCCTGTGCTAGTCACAGAAGTGAGAGGAACCCTAAAATTTTATCTAACAGCTCAACACTCCATTTCTATTTACCCGAGATGCAGGGAAGAGAAAACAGGGGCTCACCACTAACTTTGAGAGCATGCTGCCTCTTCTCGGGGAGGCTTCCAAAGGAATTTTAGGTGCAGGGGTTGTCCCCATGCCAGCACACACGACAGTAATAAACCGTTCACTTTACAAAATATTGTTGCAAGGCAGGTTGTATGCTTAATAAACCATTTATGCCAGATTATTTTTGTTAAACTCCTGGGATTTTCACATCGCTAAGACTTTCAGTTTACATCTTGCACTGTGTTCCACCCCTTTTGGCTTGCTTTGGCTGAATGTATTGTATTTTGCTCATCTTTGTGGAAGAGTGCTTTTCAGGGCTAGCCTCTATATTATTGCGATGGCCTTCAAGATACTCTCTGCCTTCCTTTGTTTGCTTATAAACTGCTCTACAAAGAGCTGAGAGATCTTAAAGTGTCTCTTAAAACATGACACTAGAATTCTAGTTAAGCTTGCCAAGATTCCTGTGTTAACAACCCTGTTTTATTCAGGTAGGTACAGATTTTTCCATGCCCCCGCCCCTTACACACACTATTTATTTAGTTCTTTTATGCAGATTCCTGTACCTTTCACAATGGATTGTGACTCACTTCAAACCCTCTTTCTTTTTCCTTCCCCCTCTCCACACCACGGCTGACAATATTTACTCAGTTTCTTTAGAACCTCTAAAGAGCATGAATTCTAATGTTTGAAGTTGGATCATTTTTGATTAATTAAATATATATTATGGTGGTGCCAGCAGCATGACTATAATTAAAGCTGTATTTGATTTTTTTTTAATCAAAAGCTCTGATTTTCAAGTGTTCTCTCACTCCCATGTGCACTTGCTCCTTCTCTCTCCCTGTCTTTTCCCCCCGCCTGCACTTGCTCCTGCACACGCTCACCTTCTGTTCTCTGTCACACCTGCACTCCCAGTTGCTCACATCCTGGGGCAAATCCTCATCTCTTGCAGAAGCACAGGATGGAAACGGCATCCCTTGGAAAAGCCTGAGCCAGCCACTCGCGTGGGCTCCTCCAGCTGCAGCCCAGGAGGCCACAGTGAGGAGCAGGGGGCTGATCTGAACCCTCTGAACCCATGGGCCAACACCCCTGGCAGGGAAGGCTTCAGATGCCTGAGCCCTGAAAAAGTCAGCGTGCCCCCCACCAAACAAGACCCTCTGTAGATGTTAAGTCCATATCTAGGCTGTTGGAGATACCCTGAACTAATGCGACATGCTAAAATGTGCTATCCTACAGACTACGCCACAGCACTGCAGTGGCATGCGCATTATCCAGGGATCGGTTCCTTTCTCAAAGCACTCCGAGCAAGTTAAGCACAAAGCACTCAGCCCAGGGTGTTGCCCTTTGCTCAAAGTTCTCCCTTCCCTCAGCATTGCACGGCTTATCCCAACAAACCGCTGTGCCTTCTGTACAACTCAAGCAAAAAATCCAGCAGGATTTGTGCTTCAAAGAAACTTTTTATACGGACAGAGAAAACAGAAGGCCAGTGAAAGCCTTCCACTGGGAAGCCAGGCCAACGATCACAGATCTTTAAACTAATTTGAAACAGTGCCATTTCCCCAAACACAACTGAGCAGTGGCTTTGTAGTCACACGCTTCTGTATTTAAAAAAAAAAAAGAATCCAAAAATCTTTCTGAATTGCATGACACAAAAGGAAAAGAGGTACACAAAGGGAAGACTAATGCAGGCCTGAAGCTCACTGTCCTAACAGACTCCGGAAGGACTTCAAGGAATGAAAAGCCTCAGCTGAAGAGCTACATTGTCAATCTGCCACAACAGCAGCCCATATTTTCATATTTCATTTATGCATATTTCCACATCCATAAATAATGGCACAAAAAAAAAATGTACTTGTTCACAAATAACCTGGATTTCTTTGGCATTGTACTTACCAGTTTGCCTGTTGGTTTGTTATTCAAATACTAAAAATACCTTAAATATCATCTTTCAAAATGTGTAGCTGTCTGAATATTGCAGTTATGAATCTGAACAAAGGCAACATTCTGGGCCCGCAGTATCAGATAATATTCTTTTATGACCTGAAAACCAGCTTAACTATGCAATTATAAATTACTCGTTTCTGAGAGATGTAAGACCTTTACATACAATCTTCTACTGCCAGTTAATGAACAGAAGCACATCATTGTTCCCTACTTCAGAAGAAAAAGCCAAGCAACAGTATGAGATGTAAAATAGATATTGTAATAATGCATGCTAAACGAACATGCTTAATTCTTAGAAATTTATTTTCTGAAAATAGCAGGTCTGCAGACATCACAGCCAACAAAAGCTAAAAAATTAATGCCTGCACAGACCAGTAACAGTCTTGAAAAAAAAAAAACAAATGAATATTTAAACAACACAAACATTTTGCCTAAAAACGTTTAGTTGCTAATAAATGTGTCTATAGTAAATAACTTCACTGAAATTTGCAGGTCTCTTTTTTACTTCTGAAAAAAAAAAAAAAAACAGTGAACCTTTGACCAAAATCTAAATGCCCCAAGGGCACTGAAGCCATGGCCAAGGCCAAGGGAGATGTCCAGCTCTGCACAGATAAATTTGGGCTTCATCTCACAGAGCTCTGTAAAAGTGGGGTCTGGAGGAGACTGTACGTACAGTCTCTGATTTCAGAAATCACTGCTCTTGAGCGATTTTTCTCTCACATCACTTGACTCTAACAGTGTTCTGCAAAGTCCACCTCCATAGCCCAAATTCCAGTTAGTTTTAATAACTAGTAAATTATTTTCACTTCTGTCATTTCTTCTCCTCTTGGGGAAAAAATACGTCAGCTGTCTGAGCTTTGCTTGAACTACAGTTCTATTTTCAACACATGGCAGAGATACTGACAACAGGCAGGAGACTGTAGGTATGGGTTTCCTGGAGGGTCACCACAGTGACCTTATAAAGGGGTGAACAGGGAAGTGCTGCAATAGGTGGAATAAGGAGAAAGAGAAGCAGTACCCTTGGCTCAGCTGCCGTGAAGTTCTTCAGCCTCTGTACATGGCACAGTCAGAGAGAGCACACGGTGACAGAGCGAGCGAGCACAAGCAACATCTGGTTGACTTCCTCACCCCTTGCTTCCAGATTTTTTAATTTGTATACAGTTTATCTCAAACCCACAAAATGTTTTGTTTAAAATGTTGCTATATTATTCTATTCATACCCGAAGAAATCAAATAGCCAGCACAACACACAAGACTAACAGAACACAATAAACACTTTCAGTGTTTTCTGTAGAGTTTCCAAATGAATATATGCCCTTGCTTACTGTCATTGACTGAATGCAGTTAGATGTACAGGAGTAATCAAATAAATATCTTTTTGTGAAAGAGAGAGAGGAAAAAAAAAACAGCAGCAGCAAATACAGAAAGCACAAGAGCTCTCTACACAGACAAAGTTGACTTCCTGAAGGTTAAATATCTGTTTACTGGCAGCTCTGGTTTCAAAATCTGAAATCAGATATTTTCCTTATTTACAGTATTTCAATAATAATTACCTGTAATTTTGATGGATAATGGCTTTCTTTAAAAAACAGAGTTCCTTAAAAAGCAATTACTTAGGAAGTCCAACTTTTGCTAAGGAAAACATTGTACACAGGGCACAGGTTAGAAAAGCTTGAAAACATAACCCAAGTACAGAGCTCTCAAAATCCAAACTGCAAACAGAAAAAGCATGAGGAAGAAAACAAAACAAAACAAAACAACACCCTTATAATTTTATCAGGCTTTGGTCTATCAACAGAATGAAAGAGTTTGGCAGCATTTTCTGAGGCAAACAGCATCGCCAGCTAGAATTCATCTGTGGAATTGCTAGCCGTTCCCTAATGCTATCCAGCACCTCTTTTCCTCCTTGGGAGTTCATATCTTTTTTAGCATACAGAAGCAATGTTTGTGGTTTTTTTTGTTTGTTTTGTTTTTTGTTTGGTTGGTTGGTTGTTTTTTTTTTCCCCAACTAGAATGTTCTTTGCAATAGGTTATTCAAAAAGCACATTTTAAATAAGTAGCCAAACTTGCATAAACCTCAAACAATACTGTATTTTGCACCATTTTTTTTTTTAACCTTTTTTTTTTTGTGAATTCACTTTTTTTTTCTCCAGGAAAAACAAAATGCGTTAAGTTGTATCAGTAGAAAGGCAACTCATCTTTCCCAGACCCAATCACTACTGAAATGTTGTAGCTGATTAAGCCCATAATAAACTTAAAGCCTCACTTTAAAAAAAGACAGAGGTAAGAGTACACGGATAATTCTGTAAAGCTTTATAAATTCTGTTGAAATAGTAAATCCATTTCACAGATGAAGTATGTATGTTAGTTAAGTAGTACGTGGAAATTCAAAGCCATCATTTCTATGATTTCTATGAGAGCGAGGAATTGAAATCAAGTCAACTATGTTGGTAGTAGGGTTTTGACCAGAGATACCTTTTACTTAATTGCTCACCTCTTGGGCAAACGACTCTGCTTTCTTCCGTAGGTTCTTTTCCAGTTCAAAGTTTACATGAAGCTCTTCATATTCCTCTACGGCCAGCACAGACACTGTTCACAAGAATGAAAGAAAATCAGAATTAGAAGCAGAATGGATAACAAACCATCAAATAAGAAGAAAGTACTGCTTGATTTATCCAGATAGGCTGTGTTTCCCCAGTACCGTGAATCCTTGAATAAAGATATAGTTTTACATTTCTGCATACAGCACACACTGCAATATTTATCTGTTTTGCTTTAAATCTCACTATACGTACACACTACTTTATACCTGTGCATGCACGTCATCACCCCATGCACATCTGCACATACAGGTATTTTAACACTTGAAAAATCTTTTAGAATGTTTTTTTCAATAATGGTTTTACAATAGGATGTGATTTTCTTCCCCCTTCTTATGAAGCTTATAGGCTACATATTACCTACTACCATCTTAAAAAAAACACAAGAATATTTATAGCTTACAATTGCAAAATGAGAATTAAACAATATCTATATTTTTTTCTAGATAACTCTCACAGAATTACTATTTCTCATCACTGCTCTTTGAGGTGTAATAAAAGAGTATGTGACAACTGGGTGTCTAGAATAGTCTACCCAGAAAAGGGAACAGGTTCTCTATCCTAAGAAATCCAGACAGGCATAAAAGTTCACTTTTTCTCCTCTTCCCTCTCCTGTTGCTCCAGGGTTGTTGACTCTTATTAGTGAATAGACTGACATGACATATAAGTAACATTTTCATCTGTATGGAGTGATACTTATGAGTCAAGGATCAAGTTACTTGTTCCAGTCGAGGAATAACTACAGGTAGAGAGACCATCTTCTGGTGGAGCTCAAGCTCAAAACTCCAGTAACAGACACAAAGGTACCACAGATAGTATCTTTCCTCTTTGGGCAAAAGCAATCAAAGTCTCAAGAGAGCCTTGCTCAACCTACCAAGGTATTTCGGAGGCAACTGTATTTGCCTACCTGGTTTGAGGGAGGTTTGGCACATCCCTTTGCAAGAGATTTCAATGGGCCTGAAGAAGAAAGCCGTGCAATTTTGCATTGCCTATATTTAAACTGTGCTCACAAAAGCAAGCCTCACATGGGTGGCTAAAGCTAACTATGGGACATGCTTCCCCAAACTATTCCAAATACATCTGAGTCCAGATCAAGCATCATATACAAATTCTGTCTCATTGACTGCTTGTACTTTCCTAATAAGCTTTAGCTCTTACTGGCCAAAGACAGTAAGTCTAGAGTGATGCCATTGGATTTCTAACAGTATCTTACATAAGTTCCTTGCTTCTTTAGAAGCAAGTGTAACAATTTTTAAAGGTAAGTGTAGGTCAGACAGTAGGATACACATCCCAGCCCATCTGACTCTCAAAATGATGGTTAAAAGAAACCACCACACTTACATTTAAGATAAATTCACCAACTCCGACTGTATGTATCAATTGCATAGCTCCAAGACAGCACCACATAGACACAGAATACAGTAGGTATCAAAAAGATACTTCAGTAACTCTTTTCAAGCATACAAAAAAATCTTGCTTTATGTTGCCAGCACATTAGGACCTAACCTTGTGTAACTCATCTTTTCTGGATAACAGGCAAACATAAAACAAGGGGCTGTTCTTTTTCAGAAAAAATAAAACATTTCATTCTTCTGTGCGAGTTATCCAGTAGCAGCCTTGGCACAGTTCCCTTGACCCAACAAAACTTTCAGAAACCCTTGGAAAAGTTTTAAGAGCTCTTTATTTTTCTCCCTGGGTAAGCAGGTAGAACACAACTGCAGAGGAACAACTTGAAAATAAATCAGAACGATTTCAGGCAGTGGGAATGTGTTTGCCCTATTCTGCTGTTTCTGCCACAGAGCAAAAAGTCTTCCTATTCTCCCATTCAACCTGCTATTTATACTGGCATATTTTCCTGAAGTAGAGACAGTCTAGAACAGTCCATGTGTTTACCCGGCATCTATAGCAATGAGACCAAGTGTCAGATCTGGACTATAGTCACTGTTCTGCAACATGTCCTTTGAACTATAACATAAAAACTCTGATATATCCTTTGCAGAATATTCAAACATTTACAAAACCTGCTGAGACCACACACCTCTGTTACATTTTTCCAACAGTTTTTGCTGCTTATTAACTTCTGTTGTCAAAACAGCCTTTTCTTCTTTCACTTTATTCACCTAGAAAATTATAAAGAACAAATTAAAAAATAAGACTATTTTAATTAGTGGCATGAGGCATACAACACATTACACAATGCAAGCAACATTTCGCTTTCGGTAATTTTGTTTCTTAGGTTTAGCTTGATTTTAGTTTCCTGTGGGATAGGAAGAATTTTCACCCTAATTTACAGATCCCTATCACAGACAGCATTAAAAGGTTATGAACCAATCCTTCACACAGTGCTCCCGTGGTCCATTCTCACAGCACGTACCAGCCGCAGCTACAAATGTCAAATCTTTTGAGTCTTTCAGGATGAGGCACCATAGCACCTGGTTAAAAAGTTACTAGCTTGCCCCTGACTGCTTGCCTTTAATATAGACAGGCTGCTGGATTTTTTGTTGTATTTGTGTTTTGTTGTGTTTTTTTTTTTTTCCCTTCCCTGGGCTCTGTTCATTGTTCAAGAGCTGTCAGCTGTCTCTTTCTGAATGCAAGTGTTGCACAGACAGGAAGAACCACTAAGTCCTGATTTGCATCAGTACATGGCTTATCCAGTTTTCAAGAAGGAATGAAACTGCTGGCTCAAAAAGCCAATTTGCTGGTCTAATTGCCATGACAGGACACTGCCAATGGCTAAACTCAAGGATATGCTCAATGAAGTAGCAACAGTGATTAAACCGGGAATTCTCCAAAAATATTTCTTGCATTTGGATAGGTTTAAGGGGAAAAAAAATTGTACTGCAGGCTGATGGGTGAGAGGATGTCAGGAAGGGGAGATAATGAAAATATGGGCATTAAAACAGGTTATGAAGAATCATCTGCCAGCAACAGCAGCAGATTGGGCTCTGACATAGAAGGCCCCTTCTAGATGTGTGCCCTAAGTGGTACCTCATACGGGCAGGCTGGCAGGACTTTCGATTAGATAGTATTCAATTAACTTCACAACTGAGTGTTTTTAGCAAAATTAGATACAAAAAGTACCAACTACACGCTAACGTGGTCTCGCCTTCCATGGTACAATACATACTTCTTCAATTACTTCTACAAGTTTGCACCTCAGGTTTTCCAGTTCAATGGCTAAGGTCTTCTTTTCCTCATGAACAGATATGATTTGATCTCGCAGCTCTGCAGTTTGAGGAAGGAAATGAAAATATATTTTTATTTTATTCTTGGAAGAAAATAACAGAAGAAACGTCAGAGCAGTGCAAGTACAATCAAGTACAAAACAACTGTATGCAAAGCATCAGATGCATTCAAGGTGCATCCTCAATAATTTAGGAACCTCGCAGAAGTGTCAAGTAACAGATCTATCATCAAGCTCCAGTTTCAGATTTACTCTATTGAGGTAACGTGCCTTGTTCAGCACTGCCATCTTCATTTGCATTCTGAATGATGCATTTCATGCTATAACAGGGCCAATCCTGTCACCACAGAGTGTCCTCAGCCCTACTCAGGAGACTGTCACATCACAGAGACTCTGGTACTCAGGTAGCAGAAAGCAATTTTTAATAGGCGTCCTTTAAAACAAAATAATGTACTTCAGTTCTTTTGGGATCATGAGTTCTCGTCACAAGGGAAATAAACAAAACAACAGGCAGTTAATACTTGGGAGGTTTCCACTGAAGAAATTGTCCTGAACAGCTGCCAATTTTTAGTCTTTGTAACATGTGAACAGAGTCAGAATATAACCTTTACTGATGGAAGAGCTAATGCTTGTAATTTTCCCCTCAGAATTTTTGTTCCTTAATTATCAAAATATGAAATAAATTAAATTCACAATGGAATAAACCATTTGATTATAATCACTTCTTAACAGGAGATCAGTTTGCATACATAATATATCAAGGTTTAGGTTAACAGAAAAACACCACAAAATATGAATTTATTGATATATATTAGCTTTCAGTAAGTGCTCTCATTCCCCACCTGCTTCCAGTATTTCATAGCACTGCTGTTCATTGAATACCAGCCACCAGTTAAGAAAATTGTTGCTAATCAATTGCAGATGATGACAACATACTGGATGTCATTTTGTTTGGTTTCAGATCTCCTAAATGTCAATTCCTCCTCCCCTCCCCTCCCCTCCCAGTTCAGGAGCTTCAAATTTATTTTCCTCTCAATTAATGGCACAGACATCGTAAAGGAAAGAAAAATTCTTGTTCTCCCAGAAGATTCTTGAACCAAATCTTCTGTTTTACGGATGTGTGCTTTCCAGTGAAATTAATGGAAAAAAGATTCTGAAATTTATGGTAACTGGGTTAAATCAGGCGCTACAGTACATATATCAACCTCAACATATAGAGAAGGAAGCATATCCATACCAACTTGGGTAACACCAGAGAGCATCAAGGGGAGATTTGAAAACACCTCTTTCATTGCACGTGATCTTACGCTTCGCAGGTAATCCAAGATGCTACCAGATTTTTCTCTCAAGACTAATGCCACGCAGTTTGGCTTAGTCTGGGGACAGAGCCCTGATGTTGCTTTTTGGTACATGTGGTCAGATCACTCTGCTACCATACACACACCCACTTTTCTCCAGGCACAGGAACAGAATATCTTTTCCTCTAGCAAATGGGATGCCAATGCTTTTAAAATACTCAGCACTTGTAAAAGTAGGACCATTAACATTTAATAATTGTGCCAGAGAAAGGAACAGAAGTCAAGACTTCTAAATCCTTTACAACTCCTGCCACATTTATTCTTTAATGAATGCTTCAGCAAGGCACAGACCATACACAGCAGAGCATTTCTTCAAATATTTTTCTCCTTTGGTCCTGCTACCCTTCCTAACAACGTTGTCCTTTGACCTGCAGCCAGAATCTCTGCCCCTTCTAACAGTATCCTTGACATCTTTCTCCATTAAAAGACAGGAGGAACTCCAGAATCTTATTTCAGATTCGGATGGGTTGCATGATGTGGGTCACACCATTCTCTGCCTCCTTTCCTACACCTGTAGTACGTAAAATTGTTTATTATAAAAGGGTATAGGACATCTTATTTCTTGGGTGTTCTGTGAGGTTTACTGTTTTAGTTTTTTAAACATTTTTAAAATACTAGTGTTTGTTGTTTTCTTTTTCCAGTGATACTTTGTACTGCTTCACTGAGGCTACAACATTCAAACATACAACAATTAACAAGGTCAGGTTGAGTTCAAGACAGTTGTACTTGCACAGTGTTTGCTACTGTAACTTATTATTAAAAAAAATGAATGTTTTTGCTTGTTTAAGTGAAACCATTTAATCTCTCTCTGTATCAGAATGAAGAATGTGGGCATTCCCCTTTTCTGGACACTGTGATATAGCAAGATATCTACAAAATCACAATAACTTCACCGTGGGGTTAGACTAGAAAGAAAGGCAAATTTTCTACTAACAAAACACAAATAGCCTATCAAAAAGAAATGAGAAATTTCTGCATATTGCACAGACTTATAGCAGTGTACTTCCATGTTCCCAAGCTTTGCTGTTTTCCCCGGTACAACAGTCCCTTTTTAATTTACTTGTTTGGCAGGAACTCTGGAATATGAACAAAGTTTGTGTGTACAAAGGTACACAATGGCAACATCAATGGAGAGTCCTGCTTTACAATCTTTGAAATAGTGACACTACAATTGAAGTAAATACCGAGGTGACCTTGTCCTTCCGCTTACCTTTCACTTCGTTAAGGACCTAAAGAAACGTTTCTTTTACCAACTCAGTAACGTTGAGCTCTCTTGGCTGCGTAGATCCCATTATCCTGCAATTTACTTAGCAAGACATACATCCGTCACACACATTATGCACTATCACTACAGGCCTACCACGTCCTTACAGTCCTCCCTGGAAATCCTTTGATGTCCACTCTGAGAAGCCTGACACAGAGCCAGACGGATCTCTAGTCTCAGGCCAATGCAGCCATCCTTTAGAGCTCCTTTACACTCCTGCTCTGGTGTTGTAGGCTCAGCAACAACGCTTACCTTTTATTTGCTGTTGACAATGCACAGAATTGCATGATCCAGAGTTGGCTTCTGTATCTGGGGCTGGATCTTCCTCATCAATGTTAATCTCTTCAGTGATAATTTCCGGGCCCAGTTTTGCCATATAAAGCATACTAATTCTTTTCAAGGTCTTGTTTTCTTTGTTCAGCTGAAAGTTCAGAAGTGCAAACAGTAAGAAGCTAGTTAGTCTATCTTTATGCTGCTGTGCAAGGAAAAAAATAGCTTTTTTCACCCTTATTTGAAAGTGCTAGCAAACAAAGAGCAAGACAAAGTGACATTAGCTTAAATGTTCCATTCAACATTAAAATGGTCTAAAGATGGGAAACTTCCCCTCTTTCTCCTCTGAAAAGGTTTGAATTCAACATGATACTTCAACTACGCCCTTCTTCCATCAGGGAAGACATATTTCTCTCTGGTACTTTTGACTAATAAGTACCCTGTATAGATTTAAATCAAATCAACTATCAAGTTTATTTAATGCTATGCTGCCTTTTTGATAGCTGCTTCAGTTCCGAACCCTTCAGCATGTACCAGTATCAACAAGAGCCCTAACTGAATGACCTGAACAAAGGGACTGTGCTCCTGAAAGCTCGTCTGATTTTGCCAGCTGTATCAATTGGTCACAGAAAATCAGCTTTTTTTGCTTATGAACTACAAATAATACACAGCACAATTATAATTCCAATGTGGACAAAATTACTATAAAATTATTTCAGATTATTTTCAATTCTCAGGAGTTACTACCGTAAAGTCAAGATATGTAAAATGAAAGCTATACCACACACCAATTCCTTCTGTGTCAGACCACAAGCCAGAAACCACTCCGGGGTGGATGCTTAAGCACATGCCTGGTTGGTGGTTGATACAGAAGAGGTTTTATAATGTATTTCCATCTGGACCAAAGCACCAGGAAAAAATGAACAATGGGGATTGCTGCAAATGTTCACTCTCCAAATTTCTTCCACTGCTCTGCATCTAGACACCCCACGTCTCAGCAGGCCCAGCATAATCTCAGGAGTGGTGAGGTGGATGTTGGGGTGTCTGCCCACCCACCGGCCAAGCATTATCTGCATTCAGCTCTAAGAATGAGGTTCAATTTTCCACTAATGACATACAACATATCCAGGTCAACGTGTAGTTCACAAGTCCAACTTTTGCATTGAAATAAAACATACTGAACAGTTAGGCTTGCCCTGAACTCTTGCCTGAGCAATCATCTTTGATTCTTTCCTCAGCCCCCTAACTACAGGAGGTTCATTCAAGAACTTCACCTCATTCCCAAAGAACAAAACGGAGCAAGTGGGCAGGGTGGTGTGGGGAACCTTACATGGTTTATGGCAACAAACAAATCCACTTTGGCAAAGCACCCCTAGGGGATAAAGCCACTCTTGGAACTGCCCCTCGACCTCCATTACAGAAAAAGTGCAGAGAAGAAGAAAAGTTACATAAATACATTCATTTTCTTACTTAGATGCTGATTGTCTATCTTACGAATTCTAATATAGTGTCATTATGCAAACAATTAAGTAAATACCTCCAGAAAGTACATTGCTAATGCATCTAAATTAAAGTGATTTCTTGCTGGTGTGATTTTTACCATATCTAAAGATGTACTTTGGGCAGGGGATGGGGAGTGGGGGGAGGGAGAAGGCAGTCAGCATTGCTAATGAAATTTGGTTCAAAATTGCTGTAATCCATTTTCTGATGAAGTGGCTCAGATGCATTTTACACAACCAAAAATATATAACACAGAGATAAAAACATTCTTTAATAATAATGCACTTCTGATGAGATGGAATATAGAAAATTACACACTTGCTAAATTCATCAGACTAGACGCAATCAACAGAGCAGCGGAGGTCACCTTTCCCCTGCCCTTGCTTTGCTTTCATAAACAATCACCTGAAATGTAATGCAGTGGTTGACTTTTTCCATTTGATTTAGACACTGAAATGCTCATTATTGTTTTATATCTCACGCAGGACAGTTCTAAAACTTGTTTTCCATTTAACCTAAATGCATATAAAAACTAGATATCAACAAGATGGTCCATGACTTACTGTTCCAAAACAGAAATTAAATTAAAATGGGTATTTTTCCCCCCACAAGGGCAGGAACTGTATTTTGCATCTCCCATATGGCTTACAGTTTTTGCCACTTCAAAACAATTTCACAGATCTACAAGATTATGCAAAAACATATATGGGACATGCACACAATATCAAGTTTTAACAAAAAAAAAAAAGAAAAAAAGGAAATCAGATGAAACGGAATCACCGTAGTTCTCACCTTAGAAGCCAAAGCCTCAGCACTTTCACGACACGTCTTCTCAATTTCAAGATGATTCTGAATACAGTTTACTTCCTCAATAACCATGTGAGAAACTAGGAGGAGAATTTAAACATTAGTCAGTGTTTTCCTGCATTTGACACATGCATCCCATGATCAGAAATATTACACCTTTTTCTGTTAACCTTCTATGTAAAAATTTCAAACACTGGGAAGTACATAATTAGAACATCTGTACAGACAGAAATTGCTTTGAACACTGAATATTTGGATGGTTGCTTTAAGCAACTCTCTGAAGCCATGCCTGCAGCCTTAGAGAGGGAACTGGAGAATTGAACAAAAACTTAAGGAAGTAGAAGGCCAGCAGAAGCCTCCCTGACCATCTTCATTTATTTCATTAACACCTGAAAAATTTATTTCATTAACATTTATTTCATTAACACTTGAAAAACTGTAGTCCTAAACTGGGGAAGTCGTAAGCTGTAGTCCTAAGTGGAGTCATATCATTAGGACTGTTCCTTAAGATTGCCATAGTAATTCTCCTGAACAATTGGCATGGATGCAACTTTAAAAATATTGATGTTTTGATCTTCAGAAACAGCAAGATTAACTCAGTTTACAAAGATATTATTCTCACCTTCCAGTCCTCGGGTTTAAATAGTATTTTAAACATCATCACAGTTGCTGAACACAAGGTAGAAGAAAAGCTGCAGGATGGATGTACAGCACAGACCTAGGGCTTACCAGGAAACAGAGAAAGGAGTGACCGAAGCCTCTATACTTGTGATGCCTCATGCAACACGTGCTCCAAAGAATCAGTTTAAATGACTAGCACAGCCCTGCTCCTTCCCCTCTTTCTGCCCTATCAGCTTTGAAGCCGGCTGTAGTAGCTGGGGTACGCCCTGATGGACGCAATACTGATGGAAATTCAACACTGCTCGCACTGTATGACTTTTGACAGCTTCAGCTGAACAACCCAAGTTCCACATTACCATATAGCTGTAGCGTCTCAATTGCTTATCTAAAGTCTCTTTGCACTTGAGTGTGCACTGAAGTGAGCGCTGTGGTCTCACACCCTGCCTTCACAATCCTACAGGATGAACTTGACCATGAAGTTAAAGAACAAAGCTTATTTTGTAACATAGGAGAACGATGCAAGTTAGAGGAATTTTAAAAGCACAAGTGCATTTTTGCTTGCGATTCTCCTCAACTTTCAGCGATGTGTAGGTATTTAACTAGTGTTGAAAGTCTTCTACGTGACAAAGTTTCAAGATGCACAGCGGTTCTGAGGCAAAGCAGGAAACCAAATTTCCCATTTCTTAGGATAGCTGGACTCTAATTCTGCAAGGCACTTCATGGCAGGTTCCTTTCAGCCCAGTGTCAGAAGTTCAGTGAGCAGAAAGGACCATTTTCAGCTTACCACTTTGGAAGAGGAACAAGGCTGGCAGAATACAGTAGGAATAAGGAGGACTTTCTCTAGTATTTCCTTCCATTTTCATGGAGATAAGGTTTAAAAACTAACCATTTCATACCACTGGATAGTATGTGCCTTCTGCCTTCTTCTAAGACTTTTGCCTAAAAACTGAAGAGAGATACTTAACCCCCTCTGATATCCAGAGATCATCTTAATAACTACAAAACAGGCCTTTTGAATAGGAAAATGCAGCCTGTTGACAAAGTCTATTTATGCAGCTTTACTGATGCTTATCCAGCATTAATGAACATTATAGTTAATGACACAGGAAACCAGCAACACATTGGAGTTTGCTATGAAATCGATAGCTCCATGCAAGAAATAAGGTATATAATATATAAGCAGTTTTCATGGTGTTCCTTAAATTGTCTGATCCAAAGGCCTGGGGCTCAAAAACCAGAGCTTCTCTCAAGTGCTGTCTGCTAACTCCCCTTTAAAGCAGGAAAAAAAAATAGAGCAGGGGAGAACTGGGAAATCTTGGTCCACAAACCGTATTCACAAAGTCTTCTAAGAGCAGAACCACCCCACCTTTCTTTGGTTGTCTTGGATTTTCATTTTTTTTTCTGGCTTTAGAGAAGTTATGTGCTCCAAGCATGCCATACACGATGCTACATTTAATCTGGAAGAGGAAAAGCTTCAGGTAACACATACACATCCATACCGGTTCTGCTTTCATTCCACCTAGCTCTAGGAATTTGGAGCAATGAAGTGCTTCAGTCGGGATGAGGGACCAGCGGAGAGACAGCGCTGCTCCCATTTCACAGACGGGAATCGAACGCCCTCAAGCAAAGCCAGCTAAAGTTGGGAAACAAGGATCGGGCTCACATGGTAGAACTAGAGATTACTCTTGGTTCATTTAAGCTTAATTAACCTGCAATTATGATTAACTCAGGGGAAAAAATTCTTTCAAAATTAAATACAAAAATATATTATTTCCTAAGTCTGTCCAAAGTTCTTATTATGTCAATATTAAAATTCATAAAGCAGCACTAAGTGGCCTGAAACATCTCTAACCTTGACAGTTTTTTTCAGGGGTAATAATAATCCGCAGCAAATGCAGGCCAACCAAAAACCACTTAACTAATTAGTAGTTGCAGTCACCGAGAAAACATGAATCAACACTGTTATTACAAGTGGCACATTTGAGTGGCATCTAATTATGACTTGATGAGCACGATACTTGCATTATCAACATTACTACTGCATCCCATCAGGGACTAAAAGCCGCTGATGGCATTGACTGCGAGAAACTCCCACTCAATGGTACTGCAGCACCCAACAATCTCCTTGGCAGGGGCACCCTCACTAAATGACATGTTAAGCGTAATTACTGGTAGACATTGTAAATAAACAGGATTGGAAGTGAAAATTGTACCAAGTGCATAAGACACAATCTGACACATTGGAAGTGGCAGCCTTAATTGAGAGTTTCTTTGACTGCTCAAGATCATTTCAACTGCATTTCTCGGAGGACAGTGATTATAACTGTGGAGACAGACGGCATAATGGTATCAGCACTGCTGACAGAGCAGTGAATTAAATTGTATCTGCTGTTGTGTGAAAGCCTTGATGAGAGGTACAGATCCTTAGTGGTCTTATCATTATAACACAATGGTCATGTTGTCATCAACCTTGCTGGCTCCAATTGAAAAGAAATGATTGTGTGTTGAAGCTTTCCCCCCCACCACCACCTTCTATCTCTTGTGCTCAATAGAACCAATTTTCAGAGAGCTATGAAATCACGCAATAGGGCCTAAAATGCAGCTGCTTGGCATACAAACGGGGCCCCATTAAACTGGAATCACACACAATATGTGTTTATGCCAGGAGAACAAATAGAAGCTGAGTACAGGCCAAGTTTATTCACAGACACAAAGCCGATGTAGCTCTTCATCAATATAATTGCCTTTTATATTGTCGTTCAAATAATGGGCTCTATTATTGCCTTAAAATCCTAATATTCCTGGCATTTTATCACTATGTTTACAAGGTATGTCCTTTAAAAGTGTGAAAGGAAGATAAAAGAAACCTATAAAATTTTACAACATCAAATATTACTTCAAATTTTAAGTCTTAACTACTTGACATTTCCTGCCACACTCTGGTATTCCTTTATCATAACAAAAACAAAACAGGCTGCAATTTTTTCCAGAGGAATTAGACTTCTTAGAGAACATTCTTGCCTCACAGAATAGTTATCTAAGATCATTTAAGGCAGTACATGATTCCTGTTGATCTTACACTATTTTCCATAATTGTATCATATGAACAATTATAAAATAGAAGTGAGCAAATTCCTCTATTAACACACACAAAAGTATAGACCATGTGATTTCCTTATCCTGCATTAACTTCATCCACACTTCTAATGCTTCATCGTGCAGTTCACCGTACTGGCACAAACCAGACATAATAGACCACAATCCTATTGTAATTGTCTCTTCTAAGGAGCTATTCCACTAGAATACTTCCACTCCCATTAGATGTGCTTTGTTGCTTCCAGACACCGTACAGCTTCAATAGAACCATTACCATAAAAGTGTAAAACTGAATATTGATATTCTCACAGCCCAGACAAGACAGAACTTGCCCGAAAAGTTATCAAGGGACATCAGTGCAGCCTAAAAACCTTTAATGGTATGCCTATGCTTAAAGTAATTTTTCTCTGTCTTCATAATAAAAATATTATTATCAGCAGCAGCAGCAGTTTCAGCAGTAGGGTCAAATCCTCCTCAATTCAAGCACATATTATTCCCAATGTCACTTGCAGAACCCTGGTGAGTTAGAGCCACATTTGTACCACTGTGTTTTCACCACTCTGCACCTTACGAATGGCTACCTGGGTCAACCTGTAAGTGCTGTGACACCAGTCAGTTTGACGATGACCAAAGTCTTACCAGATTAACTGCTTCAAACGAGGCTTTGAAGGAGAAACAGCAAGTGGACCTCGCTCTCAGCATTCTTAACACTGCTTTATAGTTTGCAGATCTATATTCATAAGTCTGTAGAAACAAACTTCCACTAACATATCAACTTACTTTTCTGGAACTCCTCCAGTTTCTTGACAGCCTCATCTCGTTCTTGTTTGATTTTGTCACACTAGGAAAAGAGAAAACTGAAGTGAAACACTGAAACACCAGTTATTTTAATTAGCAGTCAGCCACAACATGTGAAAATCAACAAAGATCAGCTGCTGAACAATAATGTACAGAAGCCTATCAAAGCATCATTTTTGCTTTCAGGCATATAGGATTGGTGGGAGCTCTAAATAAAAAAGTTGTTACTCAGAGTATTTCTCAATAAAAATGACAAGTTATACTTGATTTTAGGCTCCAATTCCAAGCTACTCTGGAAATATTTTAGAAAAGCCACATTTATCCCAGACTGGTATAAACAGTCATCCATGTACCACACAACAGAAAAAGTAATATTTTGCATGTCATGAATATGCTTTAAGTCTAGTTTCTTTAACACAAATAGATTTAGCCAATGCTATACATTTCCATACCTACCATGTGCAAAAAAATACCCCAGACCAATAATAGGGACATCCCTCTCAGTTTCCTAACACTGTGAGCAAAGAGTAACCCTTGAGAATGGAAGGATACTCTTTTTCATACCTTGATGATTTCTCACCACCTCAGTTTTATTAATTTTCAGGTTAATGCTAACACTACATAGGGTTGCAGCCACTGATCTTATGACAAAAAGGTTTCTTCAAGGAACAAAACAGACATTAAATAGACTTTTCTAATAAAACCCCACTTATAAGCAAATGAAAGATTCCAGAGAAGTGAGTAAACTTCACAAGAGCCATAGTCAGTGATTAACCGCACTGTGAAAACCCCATGACCCAAGGGGAAGTATGACTGGCACATAACGTGTTTCACGCTCATGGTGCACCGGGCATTCTTCCTCACATGCGGCTGTGCATGTTCAAGATCATAAACTAACTTCTGGAAGAGATCTGTGTGACTGAGTTCCTTACAGCGCAACTACTCCTGCAATTACAAGGATGCCAATCACTGGAACAGAATTGGGAAAAGAAGAAAGCCGAAATGATTTTGCTCGATTTTCACTTTTTCCACATGAGGACCCACTTTGAGCTGGCTGGGAAAGGAGCCTGCTGTTAAGTAACAAGAAGGGAGACAGCGCGATTCAAGGGCAGCCAAATTCAAGAGAGCCCTTCTGTCAGCCCCAAGGAACTTTGGATGAGGCCCAAAGAAGGATCAGGGGGAGGATGCCATTGGTGTCGCCACAGGAGTAACCTCCACGCTGGCACTGGAAGCCGCTGCCGACGGCCGTCTGGGAGCAGCAGGAGCTGCCCTCGACAAGCAAGCTCTCCTCTCGCGGCACTGGGGTGATGAGACGAGGGACGGCGGCTGAGCAGGAGGGAAGGTCTGTGAAAAAAGGAAGAGCTGCAGAAGGAGCAAGCTGTGCCGGACGAGGACTCGCTGTTTCATCCGACGCTGTGGGTTGTTAATAAAGAAGCAGTTATGGTTGTCCTGCATAGGAAAAGTGGGGAAGGGAAATCGTGCATGAATCTTGCTGCTTGCTGCCCTCCCTCCCAGCTTCCTCAGCAGAAATGTGTCTTACCTTACCAGTAGAAGCACAGTCTAAGAACAGAAGGCAGTAAAAGACCCAGAAAGGAAGTTTTTCTGACTGTTCCTGCAGAGCACAGCTGCACTGCAAAGGGGGAGCAGTGTGAGCCACTGCTGCTGCCTCTTCACATTTTACAACAGAGACACTGTACCACTCTGGCATACTTCACCCACGGACTTCTCTGTGCTCTGCAAGCTTACAGCCCGCTGCACATCAAGTGAGAAAGTGCTTTTAATGCTCAGTTAGGAAAAGAAAAATAGGATTTTAAGAATAGCATTTTAAAGATTTAATCTGTTGCCTGCGTAAATCAACAAGATACTTCCCTACTGACGGAAACCCTGACGGACAGGACGCAGTACGCTCCCTATCCCCGCAGTAGAAGAAACTCCTTTTGAAATCCTCCAGTAACGTGCTGTAAGGTGTAACAGCTTTCCCTGCACAGAGAAAGGGGAAGTTAAATGACCTGTTCCACTTCACCTTGAGTGCTATTTGCAGAGAGCTCCATTTGGACCGCGACAAGCCGACTATTCTCCGGATAGCTACACGTTTCTCTGCACAATCAGGGTCTGCAGGTTTGGGGCTTGGCAGAGCAATTCCTGCTCCCAGTTGCAGCTTTCTGAATATTTTCCTTTTGCTGCTACCGTGCTTCAGAATGAAAGAGCAGGAAGAAAAAGAGAATGGGAGATTGTTGCCCTTGCTGAAATGATCAATGGAAAGCACTTTGCCTTTTTTCTTGCAATCAGACCTGTGCAAGCAGGGCCACTACATAGTCCTGCAAAAACAAAAAATTGTTTATCTCCAATTTTGCTAAAAATTAGGAAAAGTTGAAATTGTCTTTAACTACCTGCACTGTTTAAAACTTGAAATTATGTAAACTGTTCATATAAAATAATTAAGATTCACAATAGCGAACACTATCCCCCCTTAAAAGAATTAGATCTTCGCTTTAAATCATGAGGTATTTACAGATATCAAATTTAGGTGTGCTAGCTGCTCTCAACAAAGCACAGGAGCTGTAAAAATTCACAGCCACCTCATGTCAAAAAAGCAGTCTGAGGCATATAGAACAGAACTGTTAATTAACCAGCATATAACTCATCCTAAATGTTAGAAGAGTGGTGTTATACTCCTGTAAAATACACTGTTCACTTTTCACATTCAAGTGCATGAATTGTTGGAGAGAAACATTTTTCAAGCATTTATCTCCTTGTCAGTAGTAACTGATAGCTCCAAACTCAAGAGTACCCTCAAATGGAAAAAAACAGCAGACTACTCCCAGACTGTCAGTCATTCGTTCTGGTTTTAATCTGTTAAGAGTTCTAGCTTCTCTGCAGAGCAAAATAAGCTTTTATATCATTTTGCTTCCAATCTTTTTAATCTAATATTTATAGCATCATTATCCCAATAAAAACCAAGGATAATAGACGACATTTCAGTCCTGAACTAGCTGCAGGAGTCATTGTTAATTACTTGGTAATGAAAAGTCATCGCATTTGTACTTTCAGAAACAAGTCACAGTTCAGTTTCCAAAATTCATTTTGCAACTAATTCCTTCTGATTCTTCATCTCTAAAGAACCAATTTCAGGAGCTTTGCCAGCCCAGCTCCATTAGAGATTTTTGCCTTTAGGCACACAATATGAGGCAATACTTTCAGCTCTAATGCAGAGAACTGACTAACATGCTGACTACTTCGAGCAAATCATCTACGTGTCAAGTAGGGGTGTTCACACCAAATACTGCCTATACAGCAAGGTGATGGCAGTAGATGGACTCGGCGTGTACTCGGAGCTAGCACAATACCAAGAGAGCTCCATGCCAGCACGGGATCCTGATACCACACGACTATGTCGGGTAGTCAGTGAATGCAGCCACGCAATGAATGAATGCAATGCAACTGGAAGGCTGGGGGTACACAGGTCTGCACACCCGCTCCCACCCACCTAATGACCCTCTGCCACTGATTTCAGGGGGACAATTAGTGGGTTTCTTGTCTATTCTCATCTAACAGTCTTCTATTTTGCCAGCTACTTTGTACATAAGGTCCTACTGACTTCAGAAAAGGGCCTTCAAAGGGCAAAAACAAGGAGGAGACTGTTCAGCCCAGATATTAAAATGCAAGAAGTTCACATGGTAGCCATATCGTCAATTAAGCCATTGCTAAGCAACACAAGATACATTCTGTCCCTTTTACACAAATTGTAAAATTTATGCAGATTTAATGCTTGCTCTAAAATTATGAGTTTGGCACAGCGTGCAAAAGTATCCTATGACATTTGCTATGCTCCTTGAAAGAATGAGCATGTCATCGAGGCAGAATCCCTTCTCTGTTCCCATTTGGTGACAAAACATATAATCCACTCTGTATGTGTGCTTTAACAGAGAAAACACCATGAATGATCTATCAGAGATACAGTATTACACCTACTGTTTGGGAAAGCTGTCTTGCTTTTTTTTTTCCTCCTACTGGCAGAAAGACAAAACACTGTCAAAACCAGTGTTCAGAGTCATTTCTGTCTGATTAGCAAGTAGTCAAATATTTATTCATGATCTGACTCTGAATACGTCAGAACTGCATATTAACTACACGTGTGTGCAACTGAGCACTAGTTACCTATTTATTTCTTTTTGTGAACTATTACACATGCTTAGTTGGTTACTTCAATTCAAAGGGTGACCTAAGAGAAGTAATCTGCCGATGTCATTTTTGCTTCTTTTTTTTTTTAAGTACTTAAAAATACTGATAAAAAAATGCCTGGGCTAGTTTTGTCAAAGACCCCACCAGAGCTCTCCAAATCAGCAATTTAAAAAAAGGGAATCGGCAAGAGACACTGTGGATCAAAGATCTGATTTTTTGCTCCTGAATTTTCAACGTTAGTAGCATCCTCTTAAGTGGTAGCGTTTTGAGCAAAGTAGCATACGTAAAAATCAATTGACTTTCCTATTTTGAAAAAAAAAAAACGAATAAAAAGCAAACAGTTTCAAAAATTTTCAAAAATTAAAATTACACGTGATTTTAAGTTAGCTGCCTGCAAGGCGCTTAGTTCCTTGTTTCTAATATAAAGTAGGACCATTGTTCCATTAATTAAATGGACATAGCTCAGCTTCCAGAGCCACACAGGTGTCCTGGTGACTTAGAAAAAAATTCCACTGAGTGTGTCAAAAGCGTATACACACAGACTATCATCTAACTCCATGGTACTTTCCACAAATCATCTACAAATCTGTCTTAAAAAATTATCTTACCTTCCTCCTATCAATGCAATTGTGTCCCTAATACAGAGGGAGTTTACACTCATACTGACTGACAATGGCAGAAATTGTAATGGAATTTACTTGCAACTTCCAAGATCCACAGATAGAGGTACCCTGTGCTATAATTCCTCCAGATCAGGTTTAACCCTACAAAGCATAAACTAAGATATAAAGTTACAGAGGCGTTAATGAGCTTTCAGGATTACCCAGCCCTCCAATAGTTTTTGCCAGTATTAGCACTGTAAGTAAACATAACCATGAACTCTGTATCAGTAGATTCTTTTCACGCAGAAGAAATGCACCCAGGGCCTCCCACTTAACCACTTGAGTCCAAGCACTTAAACCATTAAGCAGAACTGCTTACATAAGCTCACCAACCTGCGGGATGGAGGTTCTCACACCCCCCATCTTCTAGTTGGGCAAATGAGTTCAGCACGTGCTCGGTGCTGGAGGATGCCCAACTGTTGTGCAAGCATTTTGAAAAACGTCATACCAGGTTTCCAAAGAAACCCACAGGAGTGACTACAGAGAAGCAGTTATAAGAAAGAAATCTTGTGAAAAAGAGGAGTAAGGAAGAAAGAAAAGCAGAATGCAAGTAGTAAGCTCAGAACATTTCATCTGGATTTTGGCAGCAATTTTTTTCATTTCAATTGCCTCTGAAAAAAATTTTGTAAATACAAATGAAGTTCAAGGAAACCCTCCTCAACAACCCCTGCCCTTTCCCCAACATAAAGAAAGCTTTGCTGAAGAAACACCAATGCTAGCAGGAGTAAGTTTCAGGACAAAGCTGGAGAGCTCCTTCTCCATGCAGCAGGCAGTCCAGCTGTGGAACTCCTCACACGTGATGGAAGTCAAGCCATCAACGTGGGCTCGAGGGGAGACACACACAGAACACAGACAGCTCAACAAGTCCCTGGGCTACAAATGATTTGGAGGCCGGGAGAGCTCTCTGGGGAGGTTATTCTACACGATCTTACAGCCCTTACAGACGGGCTCGTGGTCTGCCTCAGTTTCACCCTCCTTTTCTCCTGAGCGCTAGGAAGTTAACTGCCACAGTCTTCCAGGTAGTGAACACTGAGGACAGGTTTCCTGGGATATCTGAGGGTCTGGTACAGGACAGCAGAATGGGAATGCAGTAACAAGCACAGCAGAAGAGACAAGAAAGTCAGTAGGTAAGGGAATGAAGCAGAATGTGCTGAGCTCAGTGGATGTAGGCATAACGATTGCTCAAATGTGAAGATAAGCTTCAAGTTTTCTTTAATAATGAGAAAGTAGTTAAAGGACAAGGTTACAGCCTTGAATTGCAACATTTAAAACAAGCAGGCTAAAACTGACCCCTTCAGAAATGACTTGACAAAAAACTAAAACTAAACCTACATGCCCTGGCAGCTAATAAGGATTTGAAAATTAACATACAGCTTCCATCTTCAGCTCACTGATACTGGAGAAAGGGGAAATTTCTGTTTGCAGTACAGAGTAGCAGTACTGCCACTGCCCTCCTCACTATCCAGAACTGATAAGAGACTTTCACTGGCCACAGTTTCTTTTGGCAGGTATCTGCTAAAACCCTTTTGCACGTTGACAATGGTTTACACAGCACAACACTGCCATCAAGCCTCTCTCCAAGTTCTCTCTTCTTGCTGGTTTCCTCACAGAAAAGAAGCGTCTTCGATGATCAAGAGTCCCGGGTGAGAAGAGAGACCTGGCCGAATGTGCTTAATTTCCCTACTAGGAAGACAGCTTATCGTAATTACAATAGACAACCTAGAAAGTGGATGTTATTTTTGTACTACAGGACTTACACACATTAAAAAATAAAGCCTGCAGTAACATATGAAGTTCAGTCCATACATTCAAAGTCTCTTTTCAAGTTAGACAGGCATACATATTTCACAAAAGGATATGTGATGCACTGCAAATCTGTTTTATGCTGCAGCACCTCTGTGCAGACTGAGATAAGACATCTTCCTCTCCTATTAAAAGGCATTTTGTGGAGAGAGAGGACTGAGTATCTTCAGGAATCATATTCCTACACTCTGAATTTTTAGAGTGGCTGAGCAAGGGCAGGGGTTGTTCTATTCTGTTTTCAGTCAGTTCCAGTGTGCAAATCAAGTTGTTATAAAACATTGATTAGATCTAAGGGAAACAAGTTGTCCTAAGAATATCTAAACACTTTAGTTGTTCCATGCTGACACTGTAACCACACACAAACCAGCTATAGCAGCAGTCATCTAAATATACATACACACAGTTATAGCAACTTTTCTGGAGTAGAACATCTGGAACAGCTGCTGGGAGTTACTTACATTATCACCTAAAACAAGAAGCACTGATCAGTGATGCTGTTGGAAATAATCAGCTGAGCTCACAAAAGCAGAGGACAACCTCTCTCCATCAATAAAGTGTTCTGATACGTAGCACTTTAGTATTAAAGAAATAATCCTTGGATACAAACCTCCTCTTTCGTTTTCTTATTTTCTGCTCTAAGCTCTTCATATTCGCCAATAGCTATAGAAGAAAAATAAAGAAAAAAAAAGGTTAACACTGCAGTCTCTCTTTTACTCAGATTAGCTATTTCATTCATTTTGAAACTCTTCTGGCTATCTACACAGACTTCTTAAATAGCATGGGTCATAAACTTCATTAACAGCCTATGGATGCACAGGATATCCTTTTAGAATTGAAGTAATTGGAAAGTGTCTGAAAAAGATGGTGGCTCCCAAAACTATCAATTTTTGATCAATGGAGAGTTAAACAATCTTATTGATTGAGTTCAGAAATTACAAGGTGAATGCACTGCCTTGCAGACACCGGTTTAAACCCGCACTGGCTCAGGTTACAGATCAATGCTAGAAAGCATGGCTGGTGCAGCGCTGTTATGCATACATACACCTGCGTACCTCCAGAGTAGCTAGGCACCTTCTACGTTTTTCTTTTACACCCCACGATGGAGACATGAAAAGACTGCATGAGTTACCCAAGATCACACAAGAACTCAGCTGCAGGGATCAGCAGGGAAGGGATCAACCTCCAGGATGTGGAGGTCCGTTGTTTCAAACCAGTAAGTAACACGCAGAAACAGTTAATCGGCTACCAGATAAGCTTCCAGTTTAAAAAAGGCACACCAAAATATACAGTAAACCACTCATTCTACTACCTTCATGCCTTATTTATGTATACCTTCTACATACCTTCATTGCCACAGGCTCCCGATCCTATTGTTCTTTCAGCGCGTCCCATACGGACTGTTTGGCCTTCAAGGCCATAGAGATTTTATTGTTACTGTAAAGAACCTAAGCACCCTTCACATTTTTTCTTGTATGTAAGCAAAAGCTACACTACTATACCAGTGTTATTTTAAGCCATCTTAATTACAAATGGATAAAGGGTTGGAATATATAGTTTTCAGCTGACGGAGATGTTGGATATTTCTCTTAAACTTCACACCTTCCCCTACATCTGAAGGCATCAACATGCAGAGTCTGGTGGATTAGCCACTTGAAAACCTGCTACTCCCTTCTAGCTTAAATATCCAAACTTTCAAACAAGCAGCTCTTAGAAATAAAGTTCCACTTTGCACTACTGTTCTCCTCTATCCCCAGTGTTTCAAAATCTGTTGAAATAAAATTAATGCAACTCACTTCTGAAAGCTAGGACCAAGACACTGCCGCTCTGCTTGCCTTAGCCATGTCTATCACTCTCATCACCAGCACGGAAATACATCAATTATTTTATTATTTTTTTAAATAATAATCAAAGTACCCTTCTTTTCTCCAAGGTTACTTCATTTTAGAGGTGCAGGAGTGAGGTACGAGGAATCTGGGATTCAGAGGCAGCTGTAGCTCCTTGGCTGGGATTGTGCAAGAAAGGGCACATAAAGTGAAACAAGACCTACTTCTCGCACAGGAGTGTAAAAGCCATGCCTCTCGATCACCATCCCCCTGCTAAGCCATTTCTGTGGTCCTCTTAGGAAAAGGAAGGCAGAGTTTTCCAGCACCTGGCACCGAGAGGCAAGAAAAGGATGCCAGTTGTATCCCCAGATACAGCCTCTTTGAACTTGAAAGCTGTCGGTGCTTGCGTGCCTTTCTTAAGGCAAACTGCTACTTGCCACGCACCGCTTTGCGAACGACTGAAAAATGCAAACGCAGCCTTGTCCCACCCTTGACAGCTCTCCCCACGCGCTCCACAAACCAACAACTCTGAAGCCGTAAGCCCTTCAGGCACGAGAACAAGTTACCGCAAAGCACACCACGAGATGAACTTACACAACGCCCTGGCACCCCGTGTAACAGCTCACCTCTGCGTGATGGGGAACCGAACGGCACGGTCGAGGAAGCCCTTCCCTCTCGTACTGCAGATGGTAACGCACGACACATTTGTCAAGGCATAAAAAAATCATCAGGTGCTTCATGCCAGGCTTGTGCTGCAGCCTTCTTTGGTGTCTTTTTACCACGGCCACCCCTTACTGTCATTACCAATGATCTTTTCCTTCAATACAGCTAGCAAGCAGGAAGGTTCCAGTACCTTATTTAACATCCTTCGTCATGGAAAGCAACTTCTGGATGATGCTTCCACACAGATCCCACCTTTGGGATTTTCAGGATTGGTTTATTAAACACTAGTGAAGAAACTGCTGTTTTCACCAGGCCTGGAAACTGAGATACTAATTTAAACATGACCACACGCGTTTTCTGCTGTATATCAGCTTCTCCACAAAGGCAGAAGAGAACTTTGAAATTATGAAGGGCAAATGAAAAGCTGGTGGATTTGTTATGCTTATTTTTTAAATATTAGAGGTGGGTTTTTGTTGTTTTATAGTGATTTTAGAGAAAGCTTTTCCAGTGTTTTATGTACAATGAAGTTTTGAGACCGCCTCAAAAAAAGTCAAGAGCCTGGGTAAGGTTCACTGAAGCACTAACCTGCACAAGGGTGGTAACGATCTCGTCACTCTCAAGCCAATACCAGCAGCAACCAGGCATCACTTTATACGTTGCCAATTTCAAATAGATCATTTAGCCTTGAAAACCTCTTTGGCAGACTAGAGGTGTTATCCCCATTTTGATAGACTGACAAACCACATACCCTGTTGTGTGAGGACTTGCCTAACCCTCCTCTGAGAGCCAGGAATTTCTCCTTAATCTGTGAAGGCTTTCACACAGCACACCTGATAATGGCATCTGAAAACTTCTTACATCTCCTCTTGACTCATTCAGATTATGCTATACTTAAATTACCCTAGAATAAAGATTAGTGGTGAGTGAAACAAACAAGTGAAGATGCTTTACCAAAGGTGCTACTAAAATTCCAGAGCAACTATACATCATTTTCTTGAAAAATCTTCACTGTAACACATACTGACAGTAAAAATCCTATTTTGTAGTCACTAGTCTCCAGTGAACCCTGAAGAAGCATACCAAATACGCATCAGATACCTTGAGATACTGCCATTCTCTGGCACTGACTTCAGTTTATCCTGAACAGAATTATTCCTGATACACAGAGGTCTTACGGAAATAATCAGCAGGGTCCCAATGACACTTCTTTGCTTCAGACTATCTTCACGCAGGCGGAGGGCAATGCTACGAGTTGATTTCAAGACTAAGGAAAGAAAATATTTGGGAAGAGGAGGACAGAATATTTTGGGCTACAGCTCTTAACCCACCCAAAACATACTCGTAGCCAACCTTGTTCTTATTTTAAACTAACCAAAGCACAGAACAGACAGCACGGGCAAACACAGCCTGCTCCTCCTTAACACGTCCTTGCTCGCTCACCAACTGCTCCCTGGCCAGGACGGGCTGTCCTGGAAGCACCCATCGGCAGACTTTGTCGGTACTCAATTAAGCAGGTAGCTCTGTGTACCACAGCTCCTTTAATTACAGCTTAGTCTTCCGATTTTTAGTTGTCAGCCTGTCTCCCGAACCTGGACTTGCCAACAGAAGATAGGTATTATCTCCATTAGATGTTTTTATATTACTTACTTACTGTACTACTTACTGTGCTAAAAAGCACTTATTACTAAAACAAGGTCACAAGAGGAGAAGTATGTAATGACTATAATTCGTAACGAACAACCAGAAAAGACACCTTCATGTATACAGAGCGAGATGGTCAGACTTCCCACTCTTTTTATAATAAAAAAGTTAATCAACCTCCCTTCTAAAGCTGCATATTAAAAAATAGGAAGAAGAAAAACCTTAGAAATGCTGCATTCCTATACTTTAGCTTTTATGTTGTAAACCAGGGCAGTCTTCAAGCAGACTGAGGTCCCTTCCGTGTCAAATCAGCACATAATCCAACCTCAGATTCAGCATTTCAACCTCACTTGACCAACAAGCAAGCAGAGCTGTCCAAAAAAGCAGGGCATTCCCTCGCTGCTCCCTGGACTGCAGGCAGGCATGTCTGTGCGGGCACAGACAGGAGCCAAAGCCTGCAGTGCCCTGGGTGAGGTGAGCTATCCTAATGGAGTCACTTCGCTGGGAGAAGGGAACTCACACCTGGCCTTTGGCAGCTTCGGACGGATCCTTAAAGGGAGAAGGACCCCTGTAGCAGGACGACACCAGAAGCTTCGTCGGTGTGGCTCCTGCCGCACTCCTCATATCCCAGAGCACTTGGAAAACAGGGAGTGGGGCCAAACCTGCTGCACAAACCCTCTCTCAAAAAGCAACGACCTGCTGACGAGCAAAGCGTGCGCAAGGCCTGGGAACCGCTGCCAGGAGTGAAAATAAAGGTCAAAAGCACTGGATTTTTCTATCGTTCCCCGTTTTATGCACAAAGGTCTTCTGCAAAGATCCCTTCTGCTAAACCCAGGTAAACCCAGCAGGATGCAGCGTGGCATTGGTGGCACTAGCCACGTGCAGGCTGTAAGGTTGAGATACCAAGCAGTTCTTTAAAAGAAAAATCACATGTAAGTATATAAAGGCAAGCATTAAAAATGAAGACTAAGTCAGATACTGCATCCGTGTTCCCACATGCTTTAATTTTACTCAAATCTGTAGAACTATGTACAAAGGTGTTTTTTTTTACTGAGACTCCAAATTTGTATCCTGCAGTCCTACGGCTCCCTGCATGCCAGAAAGGGAAATTAAACATACTACAGGCTGGTAAAGCCTAATCAGCTCATATGGAAAGATTTGCCTTCACAAGTTTCTGAAAACCAGGCGGGGTTACACACAAGCAACTGAAGTGGGAAACGCTTGTACACTCTTAACAGATGAAGAAAGCGTTCAAGCAGGAAGGGTTTTGCTGGGGAATGATGGCTACTGTGTACAAAGGCACACACAGGTATGTGGAATAAAATCTGCAGAGCAGGTGACTACAGAAGAGAACAGAGCAGCCAACAGGATATCCTACCCTGAATAAAGAAATTCCCCTGGCCATAAAAGTTACTCCTCTGCCACAAAGAACAAGTTTGTCAAATTGCATTAAGAGCTTGTCAATGTCACATGCTGTAAAAGTGATACCCTGAGATGTTTGTGCTAGACTGGTGGTCTGTCCTTTAGAAGGCATATTCAACGTTTCTGGCACTTTTTTTTGTTTTTTAAAGAGAATGAGCAGATCTAAAAAGCAAAAAACCATAGGTACAATGTGTGGGGTTAGAGACGGGAAATCATCACGCTTCATCAAAAAAGTCAACAAACACAAAGTACGATAAGACCTTTCAAATAGGTGAAGAAAATCATGTTTAGTATCTGTGTAGTTAACAGCAGTAACTAGTTAACACTAGATAACTACAGTAATCTAGCAAAGTCGCCAGAAATTTGACTGTGATAGTGGCAGGTGTAGTTTTATGTAGAGTGTAACTCCAGATGTTGTGGTTGCTGGCTGCTGTTTTCATCCAAACGAAGATGTGACCGCAACTGAAGGCATTTCTTTAAGAGCAAAGTTCTGGCAGTGCCAATCAAACCAAAGACAAACAAGGCAACCTTCCATGCTGCAAATCGATCACGGCTGGGGCAGCTGCTAGGCTGGTTTGCTGGGTCCTACACCGAGCCATTGGTAAGGCAAGGTTTTGCCCACCTCATTTTGTTTCCAGAAGCATTTGGTTTTCAATTTGAGTCTCACCCATCGGGATTATATGGGCCAGTTAAATGGAAACGTGTCCTGCTGGAGATATCACTTAGAGTACCTTTAGGTAACACTAATGTTTACAGCAGATCTGCTTTATCTAATCAAGCCATCTCAAAGCTATTTAAAGTATTGTTTGAGTTTTAGTTCTGTAAGTCCTAACTATCAACACAGAGATCGTGTTTCTCCACGATGCTCAGCTCAGACTCGGTAACAGAGCAAGCTGAAGAAGGAGCAGTGTCAGGTATCCAACTCTAATATGCAGGACTTGGAAAATTCGGCGTGGGTGAAAGACAAGCACATCACGCTCACAGACAGCCTCGGCGTCCTTGCCGCTGCTCAGAGCCCTGCCCAGCAGCCAAGTGGATTTGCCCAGCCACCAGTCAGTGTCACAGCTGCCACTGACAATTGCGTGGCTGCCTTGAAACACCTGCCTCAGGTGCGATCTGCTGACCTTGCCTGGGAAAAGGATAAGCAGCAGTAGAAATGTTACAGCCAGCAGCCACGTACGGGCTGCTGCCTTCTCCTCTGCCTTTCGCATCACCTGCCAGCCCGTTCAGTTACCCGGCGTTACGTGCCAGGTTGTTTCTCAAGACTAGGAAAACACATCCTGAAAGAGAACCTGAACAAGGGCAATGGAATGAACGTCTTCAAACTCCTTCAAATCAACGGGCGCTATCCAGAAACCTGACAACAGGCCAGAATGTTACAGTAATCTGAAGCCATGTAACGCTTTAAATGCTATAAATACAGGACTCCTGAACAGAATGTACACCCAGCACCCCAGGCGTTCAGGGACTGCAGATCCTTCCATCATCTGCACTTACTTTCAGAGTAATATTATCTATACCTGAAAGTGGAACAGAGGAAAAATTCTAGCCAGCCATACAATTACAAAAACGCTTGCTAGTCTCACAACAAATTACTAACACTCCTAATTTTGGGGAACATCCATCAAGAACAGAGCCTTACAGGTCAGGATCTGCCTGTTAGTTTCTGTTTCAGTAGCTTAAGAGGATCTAGGACAGCCAGTGCTTGAGTTACAGCATCTTTCCTTTGAACTTACTCTTGGAGTCTCATAAACTTTCTTTACACATCAGCGGTGACTCAGTCTACCAGAGCAGAACACTTTCAGATTTCAAAACTGAAACCCCAGTCCCACTAAGTCAACAAGAAAATTCTAACCAATTTCAAGAAGCTAGGATTTCTCTGAAGAGTAACCCAAACCTGCCTTGTTAGCAACTGATTATTGTCATTTTAACAACTGTCGTTTTGGCACGGACAGCTCTTCTGGAGCCAACAGTACTGGAAGGATGCAGTCAGTCAGGAAAAAAACAGCTTTTTAGCCTTATGTTTTGGTCTCACGGTATAAATATGACCATGAGTTTTAAACCACCTGTAATCCTTGAAAGGCAGAATCTATCTGGGGCAGCCAATAATTGTGAGTTTCCAATACTGAGTGTACGGGAACAAGCAAAAAAAAAAACAAATGCCAAGGCCAGTGATCACAGATATCCACCTTAAGTTTGGTTCAGAGAAGCTCCTGTTTAACCAGACAAGGTAGAAACTGTTCCAGACCAGCTTGGTTTGGACGTAGACTGACCAGGGGAGGTAGAAAAATGGGCTACCTTCTGAGTATCCAAGCTCTTTTCCACACCCCTTCTTACGGAATACAAAATATTACAATGTTTTAGTTTTCTAACCAAACACCACACTCGTGGAGCCGACCATCCATAAGGCTGAAGCACTGGACTTCTCTGCCGGATAGTGACTCACACGGGGAACCTGACCAGCCCAAGACAAACGCGTTCATTCATTTACACTGGAGCTACAAAGGCTCTGCAGAAACTCACGGCGTATCAGGGCTGGCCCTGAGCTACCACCGGGAAGTTTGCACACCAGTGAGGACTGGAACGGGAGGTGCCTGATGGGTTGGTGTGACAGGCCCTGACACACAACAGGCGCAGATGGACACAAAGTTCAGACACAGCAAGGAGCTTCCCATGAAGGTAACCGTCCAAAGGAAGCCCTCGGTGCGGCTGGACTTTCACCTCTCGAAGCTGGCCAGCCCTGCTGCTGAGGTGGTCTCCCAGGGAGCTGCGTGTGAGGGTGCAGACACCTAGGCTCAACGGTGTCACCCAGGGGTTACCAACCTGTCACAGCTGGTGGCGCGTCATCAGCCTGACAGCCAGGCAGGCCATGAGGTGTTAAAACCCGGGTTAACAGCACCCCCGGCCCACGCACGGAGCCCCTCACCCTACACCCCCATCGCTTCGGTGCCCACCCTGAGCAGGTGGAAAGCAGCGCAGGTGCGGGCAGGCGAAGCACCTCCGGGGGGGTCACCCACAGCGTGTCAGCTCCCTCATTTAATCCCCAGCTCCCTCGTTCCATCCCCAGCTCTCTCACATTATTCAGGCTTTTTGTTTTTTCCCCTGCAGGGGCCTAGAAGCGAGCGGAGCCCGGGCCGGAGCCGCCCCCAGGCCGCGCCCCGTCCCCCGCCGGCCACCCTGAGCCCGGGGCGGTACCGGGGGGAGCAGCCGCTGCCCTAAGCGCCAGCCGGGGGCGAGCCCCCCGGCCCAGAGCCGAGCCCGGCCCGGCCCTTACCTCGCTCCTTGAGGCTGGCCAGCAGCTCCAGCTGCTTCTCCTCGTCCGAGCTGTTCATCCCGCCCCGCTCCGCTCCGCCGCACCTAGCGCCGCTCGCACCTGGCGCCTTCCCCGGGCGGCGGCCGCAGCCCCGGGGCGGGCTCGGCGAGCGGCCCGGCCCGGCCGGCTCTGCACATGCCCAGACTCCCGCGGCGCCCCAGTGAGCATGTGCGGGGGGCGGCGGCGGCACCGATCGCTGCCGGGCCCCGGCACCGCCCGGCACCGCCCGGCCGGCTCCCCGCCGCCCCACGGCTCCCCCCGGCCCGAGCACGCGGGCGCCGGGCTCACGGGGACTCCCCGCCCGCGCCGGGGGTCCCCGAGGGGTTGGTGGCGCTGAGGGGACGGTGGGAGCCTTGGGAAGGCAGGACAGGCAGTGGGGTCTGGATAGTATGGAGGGGTAGGAGGGAACCCCCCACACACGGCACGGGGCAGAGGAGATGGACCTACTGGTCCCGTTGGCCTTGTCCTGACGGGACCTTGTCCTGAAGAGCGAGCACGGCCATCCAGAAGGGAAGCAGCTGTGTGCCATCCTACAGCCCAGCTGTGGGGCTTTTGATGAGCACTTTTGCACGCTTTCAAAGAATCACGGAGTCATCTAGGTTGGAAGAGACCTCCAAGATCACCTAGTCCAACCTCTGACCTGACACTAAGAAGTCCTCCACTAAACCATGTCACTAAGCTCTACATCTAAAGGTCTTTTAAAGACCTCCAGGGATGGTGACTCAACCACTACCCTGGGCAGCCTATTCCAATGACTAACAACCGTTTCAGTAAAGTTTGTGTAGAACAGCCTTCTACTTGGATTGACGTGCCACCCAAAGGAGTGGTGGGGGTGTAAAACTACTCTTTGAGCTTAGCATTGGTACATTGAAAATGAAGAAGATCAAAAACCAACCAACCAACACACTGTTACATTACTGTTTCCAAGAGGTTTAGGGAAGCAACTGCAGGCCAACATGACCAAAACTTTTGGACAACATCAGGGCAGAGGGCTTTGACAGAAACCACCTTTGCCTCATTCATCTGAAGTTCTGCCTGCTGTTCTCCAGTTTGAAAAAGATCCAGCAATGAGCTCTGCATTGAAAGAGTGACCCTAGCCAGCCCATCTGAAGGCTGATATCAAATACACACCGTAGCTACACTGCAGAATTTGGTTCTGCCCATTTTATGTTGAACTTCAGAAACTCAAAAGCCAGAAGTTTGAAATAAAGTTACTGCTTTTGATGTTAACTAGCCAAATGCTGTGCTACACCCCGTTCACAGTGCACAACACTAGAGTGAATTTGAAGTAGATCTCAGTCTCCAAGAACTCTTTGTCAGTCACACTGAAGTTGTGGCCCACAGTAGTGGTGAACTGAACAACAGTCTTCATATTTACTCTTTAAGCATGGGAAAGGCACAGCTCATCCATCTCCCTTGGCAAAACCCATAGATCACCATGGCTGTCAGAAATCTACACATCACAGACATGGCAGCATTAGTTAGAAACATCTGTGAAGGAAAGGAAGAAGACCTCACTACAAATTGTTGCTCAGTCCTCCTGCCTCCTCCTTCCCTGACTGTATACTCTAGTCTTCGTGACCTAATAAACCTTTAAAACATGAAGAGACTTTGTATTGATATTTTACAGTGTTATCTGTCCTAGGCTGGTTAATAGCATGTGTAACATCCCGGAAAGGATCACAAAGAGCCATGTGAGCTGTACCAGTGTCTCAAAGGGTGATATGCTCAGGTACGGCATGTGGAAAGCTCAGAAGCTAGTCAACTTGTTTTGAACTAGTCAGCACAACACACGTTTAACTACACAAAAGTGAAATTATAAATCCATGCTCCTAGAGAGAGTCATATGCAAAGAATGGGAAATTACCTTGGAAAACAAAGGCTCTGCAGAGGTCGTGGGAGGCAAAGCGTGCAAGTAATTACATACATGCTGCCAGTAAGGTGCTGCAGCAGAAGAACTGGATGTTCGCTTTCAACCAGAAAAAAAAATTGTTCTGTGACATTGACAAGACCAAAATAATGATACTGTATCCAGTTCTTCAAAAGATGGTAGAGTCATTTACAGAGAAAGCAAAAGAGAAAAAAGCAATCCAAGGTTTGAGGAGAGGACTTTGCAATGAGAGACTGCAAACTCCTGGTCTTTTTAATTGAGCAAAAATGAAACAAATTATTTGATTATGTTAATTTCAGAGGAGAAATCATTGGTACTTGAGGGCTTTTCAGCCTAGTGGAAAAGACTCAACTGCATTCTGTGTCTGCAACCAGAAGCTGAACATAAAAACTACAAGTAAAGTCACACATCAATAAATGCCTCCATTTTGAAGAACACAGAGGTCCTATTTAAGTCTTTGGAGTCCTGGGCTGACCTCGGTTTTGAATAGCCCCCACTTTAAGTCAGAGCAGTTTTGCCAGTGTTTTCATTTTTAGCATCCTTTCTTGGGCTGCCTGTTGGCTTCCCTTCAGCCACAGGTTTCATTCCAACTCCCCTTCCCTTTGCTGATATCATCCCCTCCATTCCCAGACCAATTTCTTTCATACAGTGCCGTAGCAGGATTTGCAAAATAATCATTGTAGGGTTGCTTACTGTGCCAAGACACCGGACATCTTCATCTTGCAACAATGTTCTGTCTGTTGTGAGCTGCCAGAAAGGCATAAAATCTCTTTGATATTCACAGAGACAGTAAGCCAATTCTTCCATTATTTTATTTATTTATTCAAGTTAAAGTATTAGGGGTCAAAAGACTTCCCTTCCATAACTTCAACATTGCAGCTTGAGCATTGTTCTTATTGCTGTTATTCATTTAGACCTACATCAAGTTACAGTAAGCATTTAAAGCAAGCGTGTCCTTGTTGCAGACCCTTTTGGTTGCAATAGTAGGAGGGATGCCACTCTAACATTGTTCCTCAAAGGTATTAACTAATTGTTCATCAAGCTTTGTCAAATAGGCTTGCTTCTCAAGCTAACTTTTTCAAGTTAGCAGACAGCAGAGAAATGAACTCTTACTAAATTTGCTAATGTAATTGTTGTACTTGCTAATGGACCTTGTGCTCTACAAGGACTTAACACCTCCAGTAGCATTTCCCCCAATTATGAATTCAGTTCATTGTTTCCAAGTTACTTTAAATAAGAGTCTGTAATGCCTATACTGTTCTGTGTAATAATGCCTACATTGTGATCTGATAGCCGATGCTATAAACCATTAAGATCATAAAAGTTTGCGCAGGCACTTCAAGCATCCAACATGGGATTTCACAATGTTTAAATAGGGATTAGGTAATTATTGCTTCCTGCAGCAGAGAAAGAGAAGCAACATTGTACTTTGAACATAAATAGCCAGTTTTCAGTCACAGCATTTCAAGAATATTATTTCTGCTTTGTTAAACTGGAAAGCTAAGTCTAAATGTGTTTGAAAACTTGTCCAGTTCACAGGCAGCACCAGTACTGGGGGAAAAATTGAGGACTGAGTCACTTTCTACTGGAAAATCCAAGTCAATGGATGACATCAAGTATATCCACATCCTTTTGGAGATGAAAATTCAGATGGAGTCACCATATTTTTGTTATTTTTATAATTTTGTCACAGACTGTGCAAAGTTTTGAGAATCACAGGTGCTACTAGGTAGGAAACTTTTAAAAAAATATAGTGAAGTTTAGAAGCACTTTAGAAAGTGGGATTAATACTCAGATCTTGTCCAAGTGGAGCAATGATTTTAGCTGGTTATCATTCTACACAACTCTATACTATTCTACACAATTCTATACTGTTCTATACATATGCTTTTCTATACGGGGATGAGTAAAAATGAGTGCATTGTTTGGGGAAGTTAAGAGTAAATTAAGTCAATATGTGTCTGTAAATAAAAGAGAAATACTGGACGAATACGTACTTAAGACACCATGGTTTCTTCCTATTGTGCTTAGGTCTGGTGGGACATCAGAGAGAAAGCATGTCAGCTTCTAACAACACACTTCTAATTGAAACACAGGCCAGCTGTGGAGTGTCTGCAAGAAAAAAGGGTGTATTTGGGGAGATTATTTGCTGTAGAGAAAATTAAGGGAAAGAATAATAATATATAATAATAAAGACTATCACAAAGTTGTTAAACTGTCCTCAATAACCATTGGATTGGAGAATTGACAATTAGTGCAAGGTTTAAACTGTAAGAGTGGAGACAAGAGGGGCTGGATATTTAAAAAGGTTCTGTTAGTGCAAGCATTGGAATAGGCTACAAGTGAGGGGGAAGATGAAATCTTCAGAAGTTTCTAACAGGTTTATAAGGCCCATGGGGCTTTGCCGTTCTGACTGCCTCTGTGGGTGATGGGACTGAGAGCAAATGTCACTGCTCTGCCTCCAGCTCCCATCATCCACACCAAAGCAATCCCATATTTCAAGGCAGGTTCACATATACACAGGAACTGGTGAGGGACTTTGACTAAGCTACAAGAGGGATGGGAGAGAAAACTAGAGCTCAATGACAATACCTCCTCTCTGCTGAATCTTTCAACATGGTAATCCAAGCCAGATATTCGGAAGGGTTTGCAAAGTCTGTGTTCTGAGGGATGATTCAGTCTTCACAGATCTCTGCTCCCACCCCTTGTTATTCACAGATGATGTTTATAAGCTTTATTGGAAATAAGACTGACATTTGTTCAAAGCCCTTTGTTGCTGTTCCCCTTGCAGCAGGACAGCTTTATTCCTTGCACCTGCTGCTCCCTGGGCCATGCCCAGGTCTATGTGGGCTCCCCAACTTGGGATTGGGTACAGCCATGGCTCAGCTCCTGTCACAGAGGGGCACCAACAAGCAGAGTCCCAACCTAGGTGCATCTTCTGGGGCAGCATCCCTGAGCAAGAGCAGTGGGGGCAGCAGCTCCAGGCATTACCTTCTTGGCATAGAATCATAAAGGTTGGCCTCCAAGATCATCTGGTCCAACCACGACCCTACTACCAATGTCACCCACTAAACCATGTCCCTAAGCACCACGTCCAACCTTTCCTTAAACACCCCCAGGGACAGTGACGCCACCACCTCCCTGGGCAACCCATCCCAATGCCTGACTGCTCTTTCTGAGAAGAAATGTCACCTCATTTCCAACCTGAACCTCCCCCCCCGTGCAACCTGAGGCCATTCCCTCTCATCCTATCACTAGTTATCTGTGAGAAGAGGCCGACCCCCAGCTCCCCACACCTTCCTTTCACGTACCTGTAGAGAGCAATGAGGTCTGCCCTGAGCCTCCTCTTCTCCAGACTAAACAACCCCAGTTCCCTCAGCCGCTCCCCACAGGAATTGTGTTCCAGGCCCTTCACCAGCTTCATAGCCCTTGGAGCCCAGGACGTGCTCCAGGGCCTCAATGTCCTTCTTGTGGTGAGAAGCAGAAGAGCTTGGCCACTGCCCTTCCCCTGCCCACCATTGCTGCCTGGCTTCCTTCTCAGGCTCAGCCCTTTCCATAACAGGCTGGCCACAAGCCTGTCCCTGCGCCTGTTGACAGAAGAACAGAGCGGGTCTTATGTTCAGACCTGCGAGACCAGGAGGGACAGTGCCAAAGAGCTAGGTACATTTGAAACTTTTGATGTTATTCCCATTTTTTTTTTTCCCTCACTCTCCTGATCACAAGCCAGTTTGAGACTTCCATTGCTCCTTCATTTCTTCCTGCTTCTGCCAGGTTTTGATATTTCAGGAGGTATTTGCTCATCAGCTTTTGGAATTTTTCCAGAGGTTCACATTGCTAACTGCAGCTTTTTACTGACTTGCTCCTACCGATGATATTTAATATGATATACACGTGCATATCGTTTCATCAGGGCTGCTCCCCATCTGTTTAAGTTGTGTGCAAACAATACAAGTGTTTGTTTACGTGTTACAACTTATACTGCTTTCCTGCACTTCTGTTACCAGAGGCTTCCAGGATCACCACAAACACACACTGTAAAGATGAACAAATGCTAATAGGAACAAAAAGAAAATTTTCAGGATTTGCCAGTAAACAATACTCACTATTAGAGTGGCTTCAGTTCTTGCAAGAGATTTTTACAAAATAACATCCATATGCATTAAAACCTACCAGAAGTGAAATAACCAGTGCACAGGATGGAACACGAATGATGTTCACTGTTTTAAGAAGCTGCTAAAATAGACAAAACCCGAAGGAATCATTGTTTCCGCTCTACGCTCTGCTCCAGAGGCCTTCCTTTGCAATACCTACAGGAACAGATGCTGAGGTGAATAAGAAAAGCTATTCAAAGCAGGCAGCATGAAGGGAATCACACAGCTGGGGCCGTAACAAAAAGTAAGAGAAAAATCAAATAACAAAGATCACAAAGCTGCAATGGGTAAGAAACTGCGTGTTATCCTCAATAGTCAGCAACTGCATAAATAGGATAAAAATATAGACACTGGAAGGTAAAGAAAAATACTGAAAGGCTTAACTTTTTGTCTTTCTTTGGGATAGATCTTAGTGAGGTGTTGGGCACCTTCTATAGTTTTCACTAATGCTTGGAGCTCAGAAAAACAAACAGCTCCCAACACGAATGTGTACCTCAGACTGTTGTACCTGTGTGGAATCTTACTAATAATTGGCTTGATTAACGTTTTTATTTTTTTTCATGATTAAAAACATGTTTTGTGCAAGTCTGAAGTCCTTGGATGGGACTTTCATGAGTGTTCACACAGCCAGACTTTGCAAGTTGAAAATTTCACAGAATGACAGACTGAAGCAAATGCTAGTGATTATTCACTTATTGACATAAAATCTCCTCAATTCATTGGATTTTGAGTGAAGGGCATTGGAAACACCTGCCTTGTGAATGAGTGGTTTTGACCTGGAATCATCCAGAGAGTGCAGATTATGAACCCTATCTATTCATCCTTACAGATTTATTTTTTCTTCTCCTGAATTAGCTGTTTATCAGAACACTGTACATAACTGCACATGCAGAAACAATGTGGTACCTTACCAAATAAGGACAGTAAATTTGATGGTAGTACCTATTATCCATGCTGGAATGTGGTTATTCCTGTTCCTCATCTGGACAACAAGTTTAATGGACACAAAGACGATCTTACCCACATATCCCTAGCATCTTCAACAACGAATGGCAAAGAATGGAGCAGCGGACCTGCCGTGGCTGAGAGAGAAGGGCATTCTCTTCTGAAGCAGTGACATCCATCCATCCCTGCAAAGCCTTAAGGAATTCTTGAGGATTTGTTATCCTACTATTGAGGAGAGCTGCCTTGTGGAAAGGGCTGTGGCTACAGGCTGCACTTACCCTCAGGGCATGACTACAACCATATGTTTAGCACTTTCAGAGCAGACATAATTTGGAGGGGAGGGGAGGAAGGAAATATGAACTACGTAATCACTGCAGAGATAAACAACTGTTAATAAACTCCATAAAAATTGAAATTGCAATAGCTATTTGAGTATATAATTGACACTATGAATAAGACTAAGCAGATTATCTGCTGAAGTAATGTATATTTTTCCATCAAACCAATCAGTGTTGAATAATGACTAACATAATATATCTGGGTAAATATAAGCACTTCTTGTTTCCCTAAGATGACAACTGACTAATCAACACACATTCAAACCAGAGTATAAGGATGATTAAAAAAAACCCACACAGATAATATGGATTCATTTGAAAAACTTAACCATTTGATTAGAGACACTGGCATGATCTTTCCTAGTTACTCCCTTCTAGGATGGCAAATACATCTATCTGCACAAAAAGGCATTAAGTGATTGGAGGATAAATCAGAAGAAGATTAAATTTTTAGCACGGCATTTTAAAATGCTTTAATTATGCTGTAATTAACAACCCCACATATTAAATTTACAACTATAAAATCTAACAAGGTGAATTATTGCAACCCACCCTTCAGAGCAGTACACCCTATTTTACGGATGCTCACCTCGTTTAATTTGGTTGAAATAGGTGCTCCCTTTATCTACGAGGACAGACAGGTGGCGAGGTTCTCCCACTGAGTGCTGAACACTTGCCAACACATGCGAGGACACATTTAGAGACAGCAAATAGCTCAGAAGTGATTCACTGTGTTCCTACCAGCAAAACAAGAGAGCTCATTTGCTTCCAGTCTGGCAGGAACAAATACCACGCTCTTAGAAAGCCAGAAAAATGAAGCTGGGTCCTGAGATGTGGGGACCAGTTTCACCAGTATCAGACTGGGGAGGCTGTGCTAACCTCCAGTAGTTATTTATTGCAGGAACTCATTTTTGTTCCTTTGGAGTTCTTTCCTGGTTTATTCTGTAGCTCTGAATAAAATGGGCCACTAGAGCAGAGATTAAGAGGGTTTGTACAGGAATGTGGTGGCAAGAAACATTTTGACCTGTAGTGGTGCAGTCTTCTTAGAAACTAAGTTACTGTGGTCACTCCAGGCTGTGTAATCCAGTTTAGGGGAAGGAATAGGTCCCTGGCTTCAGCAGCATGTCACTTCTCTAAAGCAGCTGCAAGACGTCTTTTTGCCATGGATGTTAAACCAGTGACCAGAGTCATTGAAAATAAAACCAAAAACCTCTCTGACAGCTCTGCCAGTAAGAGCTCTGTAGTCCAAGCTGGTCGCCCCTCTGACTGTTCCCAAATCTGTTCCACGTGGCTTCATATGGAAAATTTCACACTGAATATTGATTGATAAATGTTAAACTTTTTTTTGACATATAAAAGAGACTCTGCAATGTGTTAGCTCTCCTACCATTTTAAATCTAATTTTAACAATCCCTTTAATATAAATAAAATGTCCCTGGTTTTATTCAAACAGGCCTAACAACTCTGTGTTAAGGATGCTGATGAGAGTTTCTAAACACTCTCTTGGTCCTCACAGAGAAGTATGAGGTTCTCACAGTTGAAGTACGGGCTGGGTGGCCATGCATGAGGTGGATGGAAAAGCAGCTGAATGGCCATGCCCGGAGGGTGGTGGTCAGTGACATGAAGTCTGGTTGGAGGCCAGTAACCAACCATGTAGCCAGGGGCCAGTACCGGACCCTGTCCTGATTAATATATTCATTAATGGCCTGGATGGTGGGGCAGAGTGCACCCTCAGCAGGTCTGCAGACGACACAGGACCGAGGAGAGTGGCTGATACAGCAGAGAGGCATGCGGCCTTCCAGAGGGACCTGGACAGGCTGGGGAGATGACAGGAACCTCATGAAGTTCAGCAAGGGGAAGCGCAAGGCCCTGCCCCTGGGGAGGAACAACCCCAGGCACCAGCACATGCTGGGGGCACCCAGCTGGAAAGCAGCTCTGCAGAGAAGGACCTGGGGATCACGGTGGACACCAAGGTAAACCCAAGCGAGCAAAGTGCCCTTGCCACAAAGAAGGTTAATGGTTTCCTGGGCTGCATCAGGGACATAGCAGTGCTGTCTCTTCCATGGTGCTCTGCAAAGAGGAGACATGAGATGGTGAGGCTTCATGTGAACATACCGGCTTGAAGGAGAATCTGATGTTCCCTGGTACAAAAGAAGTTACACCACACAGTCTTAGCAGCTGTCTGGAAATAATTGCCTGTTAACAAGTATCTTGGCTGCATATAGCTCACCTGCACATAGTTTAACAGCATTTACTCCCAATAGTCCCTACTCTGATCCTCCTAAACAGTTACAGTATGTTACCTGACAGGCTGTGTGATCATGATAAATGACAATAGTAAAGAAGCTACCTTTTTTTTTTCCCCCTAGGAAGAAGGAATAATCTAACAGCTTGGGTGAAAAAAAATCTTAGCCATGTATCTCTGTGCTCCTCATTTAATTATGGAACAAGGATAGACTTAGATTTCAGTGTGCACAAATGTTTTCCATGGGAGAAATCCTAGGGAAGAAACCCACTGAAATCTAACCAAGTGTCACTGAATAAAAAGTTATAAGGAGTAGGTTACTCCTGAAGATGATAGTGCTATCTTGTTCTTTGAAAAAAACAACTAGCATCGGGTCAAACGAAATAAAATTAGTTAGAAACTTAAGTATGTTACTGTACAACAGTCAAGGTCTCCTGGTACTGATGATCATAGACATGTTAATAAACCACTCATTATGCATAGCTTTTAAATTCAATGCCAGCGTTATTTTGCTTACACCCGTATTACACTATTCTGTAAAGTTACCTTCATAATTAATTTCTGCATGAAGGGCAATTCATTTCACTTATATTAAGCAATTTTACATCTTATGGGAAATAACCCAATGCCCTGTTCCTCAGCACACTTTCCATCAAGTATTTATGTGCAACTGGAGCCACTTTGTCTCCCTCTCTCCCCCTCTCAGCAGATCTTTGCAAAGACCTCAACAGCAGTTGATGCTTTTGTTCCTGTTGCAGACTTGTCCACTTTCTGGTGCTTGCACTACCTCTGTTTTCACTACATAATTAGGGTCAGATGCTAGTTCCTTGAATTAAAGAGCATTTGAGCTCTCCTTCCAACAAGCCCTTCTACTCCCTTCTTGCAAAACAAAGCTGTCACATGCATTCTTTAGGTAGTGTTGGATTACATTACACCACTTGACCACACTCGCTCTGCTAAGATAATTATGCCAGGTATTTTGCTGATAAAAATCACCATGGCATTAATGTATGCTGTAGAGCTCTGTTAACTCATGACAGCAAAAATTTAGGTACTTTGTAAGAATTTAGGGCCAGAGACAATGCTCAAAGTTGACACAAGGGTTCTCAAGAGGTTAACTAGCATTTCTGGAAGTCCTTCAACAAGGCAGAAGTAAAGGGACCAAGGAATAAACAAGTTTACTTCCATAAGGTAACAGACAAATTCTGCCACTTACCCAGCTGTTCATTATCACATACAAAAACTAGCATCCTTTGCAAGTTTTCACTTTGCAGATGTGCCATAGCACAGGGCAGCTCCCCCAGTATCCTCGAGCACTGTTACTAGCAATAAAATGAACAGAGAAATTGTGCAATGAATCAAACCCATTCGCTTGCACTAGAAATTCCAAGAAGTTTGTAAAGGGATGGTCAGGAGAGAGAAAAAATGTTCATTGTTTACTGAAATATTGACCACAATATTGACTTTAAAATGACTTTATTTACCCCATCTTAAGGGAGTGAAGTTGCCATATTGCTTGGATGACACCACATGCTATTTCTTTCACCAGAAGCAGTGTGTAGCATGATCTCACTCCACCAGTGCATTCACTTTGTACACTGATCCTACACTACAGCTTAGTAAAGCGGATGGCAAATCATGCTACAGCCACATCTCTAGAGCTGATCGGAAGATTTGGGGGATTAATTGCACTTTTTAACTAACTTCCTTCATGTACTGCATATAAAGTATATGTTTCATTGTATATAATAAAATACTCTCAAGTTGTGTGAAAACATTGTTCTAGTGCAAAAATGAAGGAAGCCTCAGGAAAAAAACACTACATCATACAAAAGTGGAATGCAGCAATCTGATAAATCAGTGTTCTCTCAAGGTGAATTTTGTCAGCTGAGTGCTTGAAATGCTATCTAATGTCTCTGTGGAAATGTCTGAAAGAAACAACAGATGTCTCAGATTTTTGCCTTTCATGTCTTATTAAAATCAAGAGACAATTGCAAGGCAAACAAGGGGTTAATCATCATTTTCCTCTCCCTGAAAGAAGTTCCTGTGAACACCGCCTACAATATGAGGTGACAATAACTGGAAGATAACTGAAAGACAAAAAGCAATTTAAAGATGAGCATTAATAAACCAAAGGTTTCACTGACAACGCTATTCCCAAGGATGAAAGGTAGAAAGGAATGGAGAAATTCTGCTGTTTTGTTCAGAGGAACAGCTTGCAGTGCCACTGCCGCCTTCAGCATAGCCATCTTGCATCATTCCCCCAAAGGGTTCAGCTGAGAAATTCAGAATGAGATGCTCGTGATGCGATTTGTGCTGGATGCTTCTGACTCAACTGTGTCATTCTGACCTGCAGCTGTGGCCTCTGATCCACATCCCTGATCTGCAGAGATGGGAAAGCTGTTACAAAGTAGGGCTTGAGCTACTTTGAGCTTCTAGTTCAATGCTTGCAGCAGAACTTTCCAACACCATCACCTGTCTCCACCTCCTACTTGCATCAGCTGCCCACGCTGTCTTGTATGCAAAACTGCAACATTTGCCCTTGTTGATTATGTACTAAACAGGAAATAATAAAACTTACTTCCCATTGCTATGGTAGACACTTACACTTGGCACTAGGAGCCGAAACAACTGCCCCATCCCTTATTCTATTATTTTCTCCTCCTGTTCCTGAAGGAAGATATATGTAAATTACATTGTCTATGCAAAACAGTTCCTGATAAAATGAAAACACTTAGAGAAAATGCACACACAAAGCGCAACCCAAGCAGTATTTCCAAGCCCATAGTCCAAATCTGGGGAAAAAAGAGTGAACACACTGGTGGGGATCAGAAATCTGAGCAGTGTCCCCTGTGCGTGTCCCTGTGCACTTGGCATCACGCTCCCGCTGGCAGGCAGGCGATGGCAGGCAGCGTGCCGCAGGATGCACTGCGCTGCCCCGCGCGCAATTCCCACGGTGGCTCCTTCAAGCCGCTGTTTCCATCGCCATCCTCCCCATCGCTCGTGCTGCCGCTGCACATCCGTAGGCAAAGGGCCAAGTGTTAAACTCTGAATCATCGCTGGCTTCGTACAGAAGTGTTCAACAAAACGTTAGAGAAAGGCAGCCGGTGCAGGAGATCAGCCTATTCTGCAGTAAAAGCCACTTAAAGACGACATGCAGAAGTCCAGCTGAGATGCTAAATAATAATCACACTGGTTTTGCATTCCTGAGCTGAAATTCTGTAGAGGAGTTCACACAAGATAGCTTAGCTTTGATCTTAAAAATGTTATTCTTCAAATAAAGAAGCTGAAGAGACAGCATTTCTTTCCATGGCTGTTTTCATTTAAGGCCTAGATCCAAAGGTGGTGACACCGATGTGCTGTGCTAAGTGTCTCTGAACACTGACAAAAAACAGTCTTTAAACCATTCGGTGAATGATCTCATAGGTAATGCCAAGGGCTATAGACACTGAAAAAGGTTTGGTTAGTGGGTGGCGTATACCAGCAAACCTTTACAGAAGGCTAACCTCAGGGACTGCCAATTAACAAGGCCTTAGAAAAATTAATATATATATACATACACTCCCTGCAAAGACACAGCACCATGTTTACATAAAAATGTATGGGAATCAAAACCTTTCTGTACATGCCGTAAATGCTTTCAGACTAAATGAAAAGCAGGTCTCCTAATGCCAGGTACATGTCATTGTAAGGGCTAGTACGTCTTTGCTTATAGCATTGCCAAAAATACAATGATTAAGACTCAAGATTTTAGTGACAAGTTTCTGTTTAAAGCCATATTTTGGGATTATTTCAGTGTTTATATTGCCACGTATTTTGGATACCTTAAGAAAAAGATATCATCCCCTGGTTGAGAAGCTCTAGCATCTCACCCTTGCTCTTAAACACTAGTCAGGGATGCTTGTGGTGTCCAGGAGATGCCTTGGCCACACAGTTTGGCTTTACTATTCCTGTCTGCCTGTCCTTCCTCTAGGTTTTAATATGCTAAAACTTTAGAAATAGCATCCAGAAATATAACCTCAAGCATTACCCAACTTTGAAGTGCTTGCAAGTTTGTTGTCACAGCAAGTCTGGCTTGTCTTACCTTATCTGTACACTTGAGGACACAGACTTTGTTACGTGACCACAATTTTCCCTGTGGGACATGCCTTATTCCTTCCTCTGCCATAATTAATAGCAACCCTGCCCATCTTGTTGCAGGAACTGGAAGATACAGTTAAATACCAAAGCACATAAGAGGTAGTTAAGGAAACATGCTATTAAAGACAATTAATTTATTTTTTAAATAAAGTTACTGTTTGCATTATCTAAGACCCTTTATATTGTTTGCTGACAATATAGTTCCATTTTCTACACTGAATGTACATTTTTTCAGGAATACAGGGAGGTAAAGTCTAAGTTTAAGCATGGGTTTATGGTACAAGTTAAAAACATCCATCCTCATAGTGGCAAGCAGTTGCACATGTGAATTAAAAAGAAGACTGAGTACATCAGGTGTTACAATTTAGTTTTTGCACTTTTCATAACAAAGCATGCCAGCTAAGCAATCCCAGGTAGAATAAGAAAGCACCAACTGGCTACTTACAGAAAACCCATCCAGCTTCCTAACACATCAGGAAGAAATACCAAGGGGATCTCAATCCTACTAGAGCCACTTGAGCCCGAGCATGGTGCCACAGGGCCCTGATGTTACAAGAGCTACCTCTGAGCACCAAAACCACAGCATCAGCTAAGCAGTAGGACACTGCTTACAGTAGGAAAGAGACCCATTTCTCACTGCTGGCTACCCTGTAGAACTACTCTCAGGAATGGTGCTCCATGCGCTCTTCTGTACATGCTGATCCACAGCTTCAGCACGTTTTCATTTTCCATTTGGATTTTTAGATATTTCTATGAGACACCCTCAGTCTCAGTAGTCAAGTAGCTTGCATTCCCTTCAACCCCAAACCATCCAGGAAAGGTAGCCAGAGCACGGGGTAATGGCCACATTCCCTCTTATGTTTGATGTAATAATGCACATCTGCAAAGTTGTCCCTGCAGAACAGCAGTCCCTGCTGCAAGAGGTTTGCACAGCTCAGTAACACTGGCAAAGCTGTTCTGGTCTCTGCCAGGAGGAAACAAAAATCCTGTGCAATGAGCTTTCCCACAGCTTTCATTTCTGGAGCATCCAGTTAGAGAAAAACCCTAAAGATGGTGATTTCTGGAAAAAACTGAGCGTTTAGCCACCCGAAGTCAGCTAAGGCCTCTAGGTGGTATTCTAAGACAAACACAAAATTGCTGCCCTTTCACGGAGCCCAAGTTAGGTGCTCAGCATTGCAAATAAAAGATTTGGGTCTGAGCAGCCCTTAACAAAGGATCTAATCTTGGCAGTTCCTCGGGGGAGCAGGAATTTGCAGTGGCAGGTGCAGGAAAAAGGAAGCGAAGGGGGAGCACAGCCAAGTGGGCATTAACCCTTCAGTTAGCCTGGGCTGGTGCAACACGCATTCCTGTCTTGTGGCAGGGTTACAGCTGCAAGTTTGAGCAGGGGGAGATGCAGAGCTGCTTCCCTCCCTGCTGTCACTGCAGTCAGGCCGCAGAGCATCCATCCATACAGGCTGCGCACCACCATCCTGGTCCAGCTCCGGGAGCTCTGCAGACGAGCTGGTGGAACAAGCCTAGCATTTCCCTTCCGTGAGAATATCACTGACACATCCTGGGGTCCCACACCAGATGAACTGACCTACAGCCACAACAGCTTTTACAAAGAACCCTGCTGCTGCTGCTCCCAGCAAACACGAGCGCACCCTCGCACACGCCTGTCTGGAGGCAGAACAGCCAAGGACAGGCAGTCTTTAGTGAACAGCAGATTTCTTTGGAACAAACACTTGGCAAAAAGAATACTTTTATATTTTACTTCCATCAAGAATGACGTCTAACTAGCATGCATTTGTTAAACTGATACAGAAGGCATTCTGGCATGGTTGGTAAAAAAAGGCGTTTGTGTACTGTGCGGGACACAGTCCAGCTTGACTAGCTGGTGCGAACAGCGTGTTCTGCCCCATCAAAGCAGCACTCGACTCGCACAGAGGAACTAGCTGTATTTTATGGAAGTTTTTATGGAAGTAAGGGCAGATCCTCCAATCAAGCCTGCTGGCAGGAAGAGGTTGGGAACAAAGGCAGCGTGCTGAGGTGAGAGGCACTGCCTGTCCTGGAGAGCTGCCGCCGCTGCTCTCAGAACTCCCCTCCCTGCAAGCTCTGTCAGTAAGAAGTCTGAAGCCCAGCCGGACCTGATAAAGTCCTTGACCCACACTGATGGTGAGCCAGTCCCTATCCTTACTTTTTCTGCTAAACATGGACTGTACTCAAAAACCACTACAAATTCTATTCCACCCTCAACTCGTATATACAAGTCAGCAGCACGGATGGATGCTGATGCCTTTCAGCCTTTCCAGAATTTTGCTATTTACACTAGCAAATAAACCTGGACCCAGTCTGAGCTGGCAATGTAAAGATGAACGCTTTGGTATTTGAATGTTCATCTCATCTTACACCATCACACCAAAACACATTCCCGTACAACCTGAGTTACTAAAAGCCAGCCACACTTTCAATAAATATAAATTTCCTTCTTCTCCTGCTTCTAATACTTTATGGCCTTTGTGTCTAGTCTGTACAGTTAATACCTAGGTATGCTCTCAAAACATGTTTAGCCTTAATTCCAGGTTAAGAACCAACTGGCTTTTGCCAAACATCAGAAAAATCACCCTCTCATCAAGAATACAGGAGAAAAATATCTTCAAAGTACCCAGCGCTCTCTAGCTCTGATGTCTAGCACAGAGTCACCTGCCTCAGTGGGACTGCATCAAGGTGGAGATACCTACAAATGTTCAAACAGTACGAGTTGGACAGAAGTGGATCTGATGGGGGGGAAATCTAACAAACAAAAGGTCTGATCAGATCACAGTAGGAATGAGTTCAACAAGCCGGGCAATATTAAACAGCAGATTAAGAATCAGCCTTAGAGTGTGTACTTTGTCTCCCCCTGCCTTTCTGCCCTCTTCACTTCTTTCAGCTGCTCAGCAGATCAAAGCCATGACTGGTGCAGCATCTTCCAGCCACCTTCAGGCTCCAGGGTTACTCTGGTCATGATGCACACCCTTTGGAGCTGGGACAGGGATTCCCCACCTGGAATCGCTCGGGGCTGCGTTCAGTAACCAGTCACTGGTGTTACAGTGGCACCTATCCAGCTCTAGCTAAACCCTACACTCATCATCCTAGCTGCCACAAAAATGTCTGGAGATGGTATATACCAATTAAACCTCTCCACCCTCATCCACCTCCAAAAAAGTCAGCTTCAATAGATAATGCAAAGAGAAACCAGTAGAAAGGAAACGCTACCAGTACTGTCATTAGACAGTCTCTGATGCCGTTTTTCTGTCTCCTGTTGCCTATCAGCAGCCCTTGGGCTCAAGGCTCTGGGCCTTTTGTCCTTGCTTTGGCACATTCAACATGTGGGATTCATCACCCTCCTCAGGGTAGCATCTGCTTTTAACTATGCAGGAATTCTATAAACCATTGTTATCATTGCTCCAAGAGAGGAGAGCTATCAGCATGAATCACAGGGATGCACTGAAAGATTTCTCAGGATTAATAGGTCTGAAATGTTTCTGACAGATCAGTTAAAAGATGCATTAAGGCAGAGTATAACTCTCATCTAGCCCAAGAATTTCTTTTTTTTCCTTGACTTCTACCCATTGGAGCAAATCCAGAGCCACTAAGTCAGCTTGTTGACATACCGGGGCAGGAGTAACTGAAAAACACTAGTAAAAATACATCGTAAAAGCTCTGCAATAAAATTCTCTATCTTAACTCAAGATCACTGATATTTACAACAGTCATTCTTCATCATTGTTTCATAGAATTGCTCAGTATTCTGGGGAGCCAGGAACCACATACATTTTAGATTATTCTTATTCAAGATACAAGTGCATCTCTATGGCCATTAACTTGGAGAACTACAGCCAGGGAACAAAAATCAGCTCTACCTCCCACTAAATGAAAATAACCAAGATAACTGTCACAGAGGATAGTGACAGTGCTATTGAAATGCTAGTATTATAACAAGAACAATTGCCTTTCCACTTTGTTGTGATACAGTTCAGGAGAGAATTTAAGTGATGAGAGGGGTATTAATAAAGGGCAGTTTCTGTACCAAAGCCCCCAGGCTGCCCTCCTAGGAACAGGGAGAGGCCCCAGATTACCTTGACTAAGATTGTTGTGTGCCTCCTCTGCCATCAGCAGGTGCTCATACACAGCCAAGACTGCAGCATTTCATTCACCTTCACTCAAACACTACAGTCAAGCTTGAGATGGTCAAGCTGTCGATGCTTCATCTCCCCTAAATAACACCACTTATGCTATGCAGCCAAGTTTACTTTTGTCATTATGGAATCCCTGGACACTTACAAGTATGAAGACTGCATTGACTAATGCTTCAGCCGATATTCTGTGTATAGAGTTCAAAGTTAACTGCATGACTGATTCATACTGAAGGAGGACGGCCTATTATCCGCCCTGGGAATAAATGTAGGTGCTGCATAAACACACTTAGCTGCCAAATACAAACTGGATTATGGTTTTATTCTTATATAAATAAAACACCAACTCTCTCCCATAATGGTAAACAGGAACAATATTTAAAGGACCTAAAGTACATGATGAGCAGTCTCAACCATTTTACAAAAGCAAATGTAATAATAGAAGAAGAGAGGGGTCTTATAAAAATATTATAATGAAAATGGCATTCAGAAATCCATTAGCAGGTGACTGTGCTTCATCACAGCACTAGGAAAGTATTTTAAATGTAAGCAAAGATCTTTGCTTTTAAAATCCTTAATGAAGATGTAAAGTACTAAAAGCCACTGGGAAGTCTTAAAAATGAAAACAAGACCTTGTAACAAAGCTAACACCTTGGTTCATAATGGATTACAAGTCAATACTGTTGTTCTTGCCTACATTACTGCAGACTAACATTATCTGAGTGAATGATACTATAAAACTCACCTACACTTTTCCTTGGCCTCCTTATTTCTAGTAAGATTTGCTTCATTTATTGATCTCTGATGGGTACCATAGCAATGGATGAAACACGACCATTTAAACTGCCTTTTATTAAGATAAACAAAATGCATTCAGGTGAATACTCGGAACACTAAAAAAACATAAAATAGGCACTGAAAAAAGGTAAGGAGAGTGCTTGCAGAGGATTGGCTTTTGAAACCTAGATAGTCTGCACTTTTGGCAGGAAATGCAGTGTAACTTCCAGAGGCAAAACCCCAACCATTTTGCAAGAGAAAGTTGGGACTTACTAGGTGCAGAAGCTCCCATTGGGGCAAAAGAATCCTGTATCCTATAGCAACATCAGAAGTTTAGTTGGTGAAGGCACTGCCACTTAAAGACTTCTTCAAATCTTGCAGCAAGAGGAAGCTTTTTCCCAGTGATGTACAATTCAGAAAAAAAACTGTGATTTTTGGTATGGCTGCCATTTCTTTTTTGATAAGTGCTCACTTTCCATCATTTTGTTGTCAAGTATAGCTATATTGGGGTGTGTTGTGCAACCACTAGAGCTCCGAGGCACGCAAAGGGCAGTTTATAATGACAGAGCTTCACTTTGAACAACTCATTCAGTAGCACATTGTTTACTCCGCCACGATAAGGAAAAGAAAATTCCCTAGAAGTTTCAGAGACCTTTAATTTCATGGCAAAGGGTAAACTAAGTGAGGAAAAGACACCTGAGGACTCATTTGTTAATGCAAACCACAATTACAGGAAGAATGGCTTCAGAGGAAATGGTATCTGAGAAAGGAGGGACCCACATTTTAAAAAGGCTGCATCATTGCTTCCAGATTTGTATTGTATTTGAGTCTTGTATTATCATTTATTTACTGATGCAAGGGCACTTTCTCAGCTCCTCTGGACCACTTGCAGGTATGCTCAGTCTGCAGTATATTGCACCACTGGACAAGTTAGAAAAGCACTCATACAACCAGCAACCAAAAATTAACGACATGGTTAAACCTGAGCCCCAGGACATTTACAACAGCAAATAAAATCCCTGGAAATAATCAACTCTAGAAGAGCCTACAAGGTCTTACCTTTGGCTGTCATTCCATCAGAAGTCTGACATACCTCTGGCCTCCCAGGTCACTTTCTGATACAAGCGGCATCTGTTCCTATTTTGCACTTTCTGAGTAGGTATGCAAGTAGTTCAGTCTCCTTGCACCTGTTTACAGTGCAGAAAAGGTAAATATTCAGCCCAAATTGAAGTAATGTTTTTGAGCTCCCAATTATCTTAGATACAACTAAGTATGCATTTCTGAGGTGAGAGAAGCCAATGCAAGAGCACACCGCTGCAGAAAGGATGAGTAATTCTCCTCCTTATTCTTGATCAAAACAAAAAACCAAAGTCTCAAGTGTAACAAAGTTGATGAATTACAGCATTAAAGAAGGGGATCTCTCACATGAATACAAGAGATTGCAGCAGGCATTCAACGCTGTGTAACTACTGTTTATGCACTTCAGAGCTTAACAAACAGCAAAACAATATATAGGCACCGATTGATTTTATAAGTTAGTATAATGATTTCATACGCCTTAGCTATTATAAAGCAATGCACTGTTTGCTTTGTTTTCTGTCAATGCCCAGCAGTAACTGGTCATATATTGATCTCTTTCTGCACAGGAGGCAAATTAACAGAAATCTTACCTGGGAGTCAGGCATACAACTCATTTTTAAATGGTTGGTAAAAAGCCCTTAAGTGAACTACATAAACCTCGTGAACGTTAGCGTGCATTTCTTCAGAGATCTGAATTAGTTCAGTTAATTTTTGCCATTCCAAGTTTACTTCACCATTTACCACTCCACTTTAACAGCTCAGCTTCTGAAGCCAGGACAGGCAGAAAACTCCTTTTTCTCCCACCAAAGCTCTTTGTACACAGCCACTCTGGCTTGATCATCTGCTGCACAGGGAGCCTGAGCTAAAAGACGACATCCAGGATGCCCTGTTCAGCCCTATGCATCATCTCACACTATGCCTTTCATACACTTATCAAGCTTCCTTTTAGGACCAGGTAGATACTGCTTATTCTTACCGTGGTTGCAAGGCTACACAGATACTAAGCCAGTGGTTAGAAGGCATCTAACAAGCTATTCATCACACCAACCTCACCTTATAGCTTAAGCAGCTTTTTTCCCTTGAGGCTCTTTTCCATGCATACTTGTGAAGAGCAATAATTTCTCCTTTTCCATTCTCATTTTGATAGGATGAGCAAGCAAAGCTTTTAGTCTCTCTGAATTGTAGGCTCCCTGTTCACCAAGCATCTTCTAGCCCACTTGTCACACTCCCCTCCTCCTCCTCCTTCCCAGCACACAATCTGTTCCTTAGCAGGAAAACACAGCTCAAGTACACCTCCTTCCATTCACTCCACATAGGCACCATGACTGGCAAGTGCCTGGCAGGAGGTGCTCTAAGCTTGACTCAAATACTTGGGTGTAAACATCTGTGTGCTATTAGGATCACCATGGCATGAAGTACAGGCCCTCTCTTTTACCTTCATGCTTAGTTTCCAGAAAGGCACTGCCTGCTTAGGACCTCTGCTCAGACGATAGAGGCCTTCCAGTTCCCCCCACCCAGGGCCTCACTATAATCCTTTCCAGAGCTCACTCTCCAGATGTCCTGCAGTTTACTTCTGCAAGTATTCACAACAATCAGTAGCAGAAAGTTAGCATTTTTTATACAAAATCACTTATTTGAGATAAACTGCAATGTATAAAAGACTAAGGTGCCATAAGCCATCCCAATAGTTAAGATAAAAACTGAGACCAAGATGCACCCACCAGTAACACAAAGGGAGGGAGAAACCAGCTAAAACCACAGGACACCAAGCAGGGAGATGCTCAAGCCAACCTGAGACAAACCAAATGAAAATAGGCCCCTCTGTGGAGCCGCTTTAAATACAGTCATGGCACTCAACAGAGTAACCACAGGTGTAGCTAGGAGACAGGGAAAGATCTTGCTTCCCCACTAATTGCCAGGTGGCCTCTGCTGGAACAGCTCAGGTACCAGCCCAGGAGCCCGATGCTCATCTGCCCAGGCAGGCAACCACCTGAGATCAGCGTGGCCCTGACAGCTTTCAGAGACCCACTTCTAGAGCACCCTATCTGCCTTTTCCTTTGAACTCTCTACTTCACACTACTTGCTCCTTTTTTTTTTTTTTTTCCTTTTTCAGATTTTTTGTTTCATTCTCTTCACAAACTGAACAGGGCAGTGTTTTGGAGGTATACAGTTACTCGCTTTTCTAAGACAGGTTAGGTAGTTGTTGATGGCTTCGAATGATTGCCCCGTGTGAATTTGTTACAGAGGCTGTATCTATACTGATAAAAGAGGTCCGGGGGATATCAGCATCCCTGAGGACAAGGGACACAGACTTGCTGCTTAGAGCCCATTCGCTCTTGATAGGCCAAATTTGCACCTCACTGGAGGTGGCTCTGGGCATCTCCTAGGCATGCTGTGGCCTTAGATGGAAATTGTAATTTCAGAGTTCCTTTACAACTTTTTAAATATCTGAAATAACATGAGGGCTGTGTTGCAGCTCACTAGACAATTATTATTTTTTAATTAGCATTAACCAAGATGATAAGTTGTGCTACAGAGCTGAGGGGTGGGAGCCTGTGGGACTGTTTGGGAGTGCAAAGACTGCTGGGATGATGCCCGAGGAGCCAACTGCATGGTGTCACCAAACATGCTGCCTTCTGGGAGCTCTCCATATTCTTTCTGTTGCTGGTAACCTTGTGAGGCTGGCCAAGGCCATGCAGCAGCAGCAGCAAGTTCACCTGGAAGGCCACCATCACCTTTTTCATCAGCGGAGGCCATCCTGAGCCATTAGACACCTTGGCCTCCTACTGACTGGGACAAACACACAAATAATGGAGTCTGGCATGTTGTGCGTGTCTCTGAGGACAGTGGCTGTGTGGTTATAGTGCAACTTGCCGTTTTCTGAATGGGAGAGACACAAATAAACATTCAAAGAGTGAAGAGACTCATGCAGGCTAACACAGTAAGTGTGTGTGTGCAGCTGTATGCAGCGTGGGCTTATGCACCACGTGGTTGTCTCTGATGTACTGGATGGTTTTAGTTTTACCCTTCAAAACCTAGGCCTGATCCTTTCCATATCCTTTTTCTTTTAATTTGCAGAGATCCTACTGTTCTTTGCTGGTGGCAGAGAGAATTCACAGTTCCGAAGCATCCTTATTTGTGTGTGCTACTGTTTTTCCCATCATACTGTCTACTCCTGCAGGCACTGGTGAAACCAGAGGTGTGTTTGTTCTCACTCCACCGTACCAGCGAACTAGGCTTTCTACATAAAATTCTGGGGCCAAAAAACTTGCTAGCTACTGCCAGCCTAGGAAGGCATGGTGATAACGGCAGAGCCATTCTGGCTGCTGAAACTCTGATCAGGTATTACTGGGTCAGAAAGGAATTTGATGTTGCACCCTTGATGGACCTTTCATATTTTTTACTCTCTCTCTCTTTTTTTTTTTTTTTCCTGTGAGGAAATAAAGCTTTAAAACTGCTAAAATATTGTCGGACTTGTCTTATTGTGTGTAATTTTGAAGCATTTGTTCCAGGCACACTACAATTTTTGCCATTTAGTGATTACCTTTATCTGCGAAGCCTTTTCTCATGTGCCCTTGTGTAGCGCTTTGGGAGATTGTCTGATGTGAAAGGCACTATTACACATTGAACTGATTATTGTTGTTTGTTGCTGTTAACACAGACAAGAAACCCTCCTGGCAGGGAAACAACTTCTTTGCTAATAAGTATTCATAATTTGTATCTCAGCAAAAGATGTAAACATATATTATCATTAAATAGGCTGTAATTTTAATTGCCTATAAATGTTATTAATTCTGATTGTGATTATTCAATAGGTAATAAAGATAAAGGCTGTCAAAATTAATTAAGTACATATTCATTAAATTCAAGGTAGCTTCAGTTTCTTTATTGCACAAATACAATTAACACTTAATCTGAATCTCAGTAAGTTACATAATCATGTGACTCAAAATAAAGGGAGGATACAACCTTGGCCTTTTACTTTTTACATGGGAAAACATTAATGATGCTGACATTGGAGACAATTAGACAGTGTCGGCCAATTGTTTTTAGTCAGCTTTCTCTCACATCTGTGGTGTCTACAAGCAAGAAGGGCCATTGTTTCTGCAGGCCTCCGTCGCGCTTTGGCTCTTTGTGCTAACCGTCAATCTCTTGCTGAATATCAAAGCTGTGAGGAAATTAGAACAGACCAGCTCTACTGCACCACACTAAAGCTTAGCAGGGTGCATCCACTATGCTACTAATTAGGCAGTGGCCAACAAAATAACCTGTCAATGTGTGCTTGCCATTTCCCACACACCTGCATTTCATACACTAATAAGCGTACAGCCAGGGAGAGAAAGGGATAACTGCTGAAGTGTGAAAAATGAACAAAATATAACAATGTTTCTCTCCCCACCTATACTACTGCCAATTACCATTTAACATTAGGTAGAATCAACATGTCGGAAGAAATACAATACAGTATCTGAAACTAAAGAGGGGGTAGGACGGGGCAAAGCCACACATAGAGTGTATTAATGTTTGCTGCAGAATGCCACACTAAGTGGAATCTCTCATTATTTGTATGAACTGGGAGGTTGAAAATGATCGTGATTAGGGTTTTTCTATTCACGTCAACCAAGAGAGAAATCCATATTTTAGCTACGTACCAAAAATGAGTGAATAAACACTGTAACAAATGATGTCCAGTGCTCTACTAACAGACCCCATCCTTCACATACATCAGTTCAGCTAAGCCAATAGAGAGCCAACTCTCTCTAAGCCAACTAAGAGCCACTGGGCTCTTAGTCTCTGTCTTATTTGCTTTCATTTAGTTTCACAGAAACTTATGTGCACCATCCTTCCAGAGGGATCATATCAATCAGGATATTGGTACCAGGTTGCCTGGAGGACTTGCTACATTCATGCTATTATTTCCTATCACGAGTCTTTTTCCTACCAAACACACGGTTAAAAAAACTTCTAGAAATGAATTTTCATTCCAAGAGATAAAAATATGCGAAACTGCACTGTTATTACTATTATGAAAGGGGGAGGAGAGATGTTTATGTGGTGATTACAAATATTGTATTTGAAAAAGACTCATCCTCAAAATACAGAAATCAGTCTCATTACAATCTTTATAACATAGTATCGCTTAGAATTCACAAAACTCCCACTTACAAGCCTTTGTAAATTACTGGGTTTCGTACAATAGTAATTCACACACCATATATTTCTTTCCCTTTCCCTTGCTTTAATGCCTGATCAGATTGCAAGAGTGATGATTTAGAAGTGATAGGCGCTGAAAACAAAGCAGGGCACGAGTACAGATATTAAGTCAGGTGCAAAATACCCAGGGCCAAGCTGCAAAGTCCATTACCTCTACTGAGGATCTGGCTTGGCTTAATTCAACAGTTTGGACGTGGAGCCCTTTATTTTTTTTCCCCCTTTGCACAAACCCGAGGAGTGTAAATGCAAATTTACTTGTGTAAAACACAGCGATTCCCTTGTAGGTCTCCCTCCCCCTCCATCCCAATGCACGTACTTAAATTCACTCTTTTTTTCCTGTAGGCTTGAGCTTTGGTGGATCAGGTGTATGAGTGGCAGAATTCCCTCCAGAAAGCACCAAAATTTATGGATGTGTATGACTCCTGAACAGCCATCCTTTAATGTATAGCTGAATTTAAAACAAGAAATGAAAACCAGAAGGCCCAATGCAACGTGCGGATGAAGCTGTTTTCCTCTATGAGAAAAATCACTCCATCTCAATATGTAGGAGAAATGACTATATTGTTACACTATCCTTGATGGAAATTATACAATAAAGGCCAATATTCAAATGGTATTTGTTAGATACTTTTGAACACCACTCTGCCTTTCATTAGACTTTATCCAGGAGCAGCATTTTCAATTATAAATAAAAACTTTCTCCGCCTCTTCCCACTTGAGCTCAAGTACAGAAGGCCCCTGTTTAAAATGCAGCTCCCGAGCAGGCCACCAGGCCGCCTGTTCAGCTGCCAGTGGCTTTTGTGTACAAAGATGTTAATTGGTCCTAATCCCCTCCTAGAAGCTGTTTTGGTAGCCTGACCTGGCACCCCAAAGGACACCTTGGTGTGAAAAACTAAAGGGCCCATTCAAAAGAGAGTGAAAAGCGGCACTGAGCATTCCAACACATTTTAATTTCAGGAATTAAAAAAAGGGAGGGTGTAGCCGGAGGGTTGTGGCGGAGGGGGGACGGCACACATCATCCTCCTGGTTCAGAGCCGGCCGTACAAAGCTGTGGTAGTGGTGAAGCAAGCTCTGCAAATGCCCCTTCCACACAAAAAGCTGCGGCCTGCGTCAGGCCCAGGTTCGGACTCCTCTTCCACGTTGTGGTTGCTAACACACAGACTGCGTCCTGTAGGGCCTGTAGGGTTGGGGATGCACGGACTGTGTCCTGTAGGGCCTGGGAAGCACGGACTGTGTCCTGTAAGGCCGGGAACATTGGGGGAGAGACCCAAATGCAACCCAAGGGCCCGACACTGCTGCTCCCACCACCCGCAGGAGCAGGATAAGGCCAGGCCGAAGCACACTTCCCGGGGTGTTCTGCTCGCCCTTTCCGTGGCACAAATAAGCAGCCAGGGCATGAAGTAGAGAGGACATTTCTATTAGGCACTTCCAGAGCAGTTGGGGTTGGGGGTGGGGGGAGGAATGAAAAAGGGGGGGAAAAAAGGCAGCTATTATGGTAAACTTATAATCAAACGTGCACAAGAAATGTTAGATATAAACACTCCCCCTTAGGACGTTGTAAAATGCTATCTGTTCAGCATGCCATTGTACAAAGTGTACATTTACAGCTTGGGTGGTAAATTATGCTAATAGAATGCACAAACCTCAACCGTGAGGTTTTGAATTTTTTGACACAGTTCACAGATCAACTTCATAGGTCAAAGGAGTTTGCCTCCCACAGGCTGATAAAGTAGAAAGATATAAAGTGTGTGTATTATTATAATCGCGCTGAATGCAAGATTTTAGACAGAATACATTTGGTATATTTTCATCTCTGCATCTGTTCGTAATGAATTTTTTTCATTGGACACTGCTCTAGGCAAGGGCAAAACACTTAGGAGACTCTTTTCATGGAAGTGTTTCAAGGTGTTAAATGTAAAAACCCCAGTAATAAAAGCTTCCACAGAACATCAATGTACACAGAAAAGAAACTACAGTAGCAATTCTTTCACCAAAGAACAACTACTCAGATGTACTTTTTCATGAGTGTTTGCAATGCAAGAAAAAAACCCGAGGCATATAAAATGACAGATCCCTTAACCAGCAGAGACTGGCTGCTCAGAGGAAAAGGACTTGTAGGAAGGTAAAAGACACAACAGTCGTGTGATTACTGTCTACGAAACAAACCAGCCCTAAGAATGCCACGTACCTATTTGGACAAAACAGCAAAATTTGATGCTTTATCACGTTCATCTCCTAAAACATCTTTGCTGTTGGAAGGTCTGCAGCTAGAATTGCCAGCATTTTCCATGCTTGTATTTTGAAAAATGAGTGGTTTTTAACCCCAAATAAAGAAACTATAGCAAGTGTGGTTATCTCGTGTGGTCTTGTGTGGTTATCATTTTCAAAATGAACAACTGATCCACCGCTGTCATAAGACAAGCGGCTCTGTCTTTGGCTTGGCACCTTCTGTGCCAGCAGCTTAAAAATGTTGAGGTAAGATATATATATACTAGGAACAGCGCAGGACCACAGTATATTGTAATGACATTGAATGCTTTGTGGGTTTATTTCTATTATAATTTACTTTTTAGCTGTACAAACAAAGGCAAGAAGAAAGAATTCAGAGTGGCTCTGGGAGCAGGATTTTGGCAGGCGGCAGTGTGCTTCCACGTGCCTGACCTGAGGTGTGTGCAGGGAGCTGTCTACAAGTGGGATGTCTGCCCTTGGAAAGGGTGGCATATTTGAGGCGTTCCAACATAAAAAGTTCTTGTTACAAACCAGGCCTGAAGTCACACCAGGTTTCAGCAGAAGAGAGTGAATGGACAAAGGAAGAAATGCTGCTGTGACCCCACCTGTGCCTGCCATGGACCTTGCAGGGCTCTCGAGTTGCACAGGATCCAGAGCAGCAGAAGTTTACTGCAAAGCGAGGGTTTTCCCTGAGAAACAGACTGGATAAATAGGAAAAGGAAAAACAAAGTCGTATTAGTAGTTTTTCTTTTCAACACGAGTGAAAAATAACTGCTCCAGAGCACCAGTTCTTGTTTTTCCTCAGGCTGCTTAAGGGGTGAGCTTTCAGACGAGGCTTGTGGTCTGGTACCAGCCTGAGATATGTGAAGCCGTGTTTTCCTCTCACTGCTACTGCACTAAAAAATAACAGGGAGAGAAGTGGCGTCTGAACACCACTCGGGGAGGTGAGTGCATATGTTGAACTTGTTTTTTCTCCTCATTCCAGTCATTTCCCTCTGCTCCCCCTCGCAGTCACAGCTCCAGTGGTATTTCAATCCAGTTAATCTATGTGTGTTGTAAATGTCACAGGGGTTAATCTCCAGCGAGCTTTTAAGAAAATAAATCAGCATTCTGACTGATTTGATACTTAAAAAAAGTTTCCACCCACACTTCCTTTCTTCTCTTGATGTGGCAGGAGGGGTATTAAACTCTGGGTTAGCCTGTAGGAAGCTGTTGGGTATTTGCTGTTAGCCCTGCCAGGTGGCAAAGACCCGCATGAGTATACAGCTCCTTTTTATGGCAGATTAGTAAAATAGGATTCCTAAATGAGGGCACAATCCTGCTGGGTCCTGTCTGTGCCTGTTGATTTCTGTTGCAGCTACAAAAATCATGAAGAATTTAAATGAAATAAAGCAGCGGAGGCAGTGTGTGCCATGGGAGTCCTTGCCCCTGTGGCTGCACCACTACACTTTGTGTTGTGTGATACGTAACCTCCATGAATTTCTAAAGGTATGTTTCTGCCTTTGAACTTACATTTTTTGGCTTTTCTGGCAGGTAAGTGAGAACATCAGCCACACTCACACCTGCCCAGAGCAGCTCCCAAGTGCTGCTGGCTCTGCATGCAGCTGTGGCAGTGAGGCACAGGCAGATCAGAGCAGAGGAGGGCAGCACATTGCCAGGGTGCTGAAATGTCCTCGTCCCTTCTTGTACATGTCAGCAACCCAAAATCTAGGTGGCTGTGCTGTGGCTGGGGAGGGGGGCTCGTGGTGCATGTGGTGCGATCTGCTACGGCAGAGGGAAGAAAGGCACAGGGGTGCCCTTCCCATGTCCCTCCCTGCCACCAAGAGCCCAGGAGCAGCAAGCTCAGATCTTCAAGGGTCTTCTGCCAGCCTTGCCACCTCCTGTGTCAGGCACGCCAGGACCTGGGACGCTCCCTTTTTCTTATGAGGGTCCTCGAGACAGTGCTGCAATAGCAAAACAGCCAGTGCTGGAGCTGCAGAGACAACCTGGTCTGTCCAAAAGGATGCAAAGTGTAACTCCTGTGGTTTTCTTGACAGATGTGTCTAGAGTGACTAAACAGATAAATAATATAGCTGTTCTCTACACACCCCCTATATATCAATGAGATTGACTTCCATCTATCTACTCTGAAGGGAAAATATTAGTACCTGTGCTTTAAAGATAGAGAGATTTAATAAAAGGACTAGCACACGACTTTCAGAGATAATCTGTCACAAAATCAGGAATGGAAAAACATCATATTTAAAACTTAGGAGTCTGACTGTATGTACAGTGAAACCTGCTGGCATCAAACCCCCCCAGTAAAGGAGGTGTCATGAAACTCCAGACTGTTTAAGCTCTCAGATGGGGTGTGCTGTCCCCCATCTCAGACTCAGATAATGACAGTGGTTTCTGTGAAACAACTAATTCGTTCTCAAAAATCTCCATTCAGTTTACTCTTTACTTCTTTTTTTTTTTCTGCAAAAATATCAAGAGGTGACGTTTTTATAAAACAGATCAAGAATAAAGTGCCCAAGTCCCCATCCCACCCCCAAGAAAACCAACTTATTCTCTCTAAATAACCTTAATGCCCAGAAAATAGTGAATATGCAGTGAATGCACAATTTAAGGAAAATGAATCTACTTCTGTCCCCAAAAGCACAGCAAACCTAGGGGATGTAGCTTGGCTTCCTGTATTTGCATTTCCTCCACACAATGAGTGGATCTAGTTACATTTGTTTCACCTTTCAGCTATTTCTCCAATTTTCCTTTCTGAATGGAGGAATTTATCCCTTTTTTTTTCTCCCAGAGTCAATGCTGGGGAGGGAAGCAAAGAAGTTATCAAAGGGGGGAGGGTGGGGAGAACAGCCTAGCCAGAGCTAAGGCTGTAATTACTTTAGAAACATAAAGGTCTATTCTCTCATTGCTGAAAAAGGGGAATTACACACATAACTTCCATTAGCATTAATGGGACTCACCTACATAAATCCCTGGTACATCAATGGGAGAATAGATCCTGTATAACTATAGGTACTGTTTACTCAAAGGAAGTGTGTACCAAAGCAGACTGCCTAAATCAGGATAGAGTGGGTGAAAGCTCTACCTTACTCATTTCATTGTCATTTGCTCTTGAAGGGCAATTATCAAGAAATTATTAGGTAGTGGCATCTTAATATCATGCTCTCTTGCCTTTTTACTTCTTGTCTGACAAAGGCAAAAGCTGACAGAATGAAAAATATTTTCATAATGGATTTTTTTCTAGTTGTTTTTCTGTTACTCCACCAGGTTAGTTTTCTGCAAACAGACACACATCATTTGTGTTTGTTCTCCTCTGCTCTGTCTCTGTGCATGATTATGAAGGCTGGGCTGATTTATAGCCAGTAATGTATTCAAGGACTTTATCTCTTTTTCTTTTCATGGGTATATGAGAGAAAGAATTTTCTTCCTTTTTTTTTTTTTCAAATTGGTTTGCTATTCAGAATGGTTAGGTGAATGTCTTGCGTGAATGTCACTCCGTAGACTGCAAATAGCAAGGGATTTAGTGTTCGCTCTTACAGTTACACAGTGCAAACTCTCATCGGGTAAGTGCAAGTGTACGAAAGAAGAGAACTGAGGGCACCAGCTGTCCACGAGGCTTGGCATTGCTCCAGATTTTGGACTGGCAGGACAAGAATAAAAAATATTTAAAGCAGTTCCACAAAAACAAATCACTGTCTGAAACTTTATGGCTGTAAGACCCAGCCGGCTGCCTGCCCCACTGCACACCTCTCCTTCCCCCCTTGCTGTTCCATGGCTGGCAGGGAGCTCGCTGGCTGCTCAGATGCTGCGGGGATTTGGGAGTGAAGGGCTTCACCTGCTTTTCCAGGGAGGCTTTCTCTCTGTAAGGGTTTCTTTAGCCAGCCTGGGGTGCTCTGCCTCTTATCTATTGCCACCACAAAACCAAAAATTAAAGCAAAAGGGTACATGGGGGAACTTAAATGAGAAAAATGTGGGTAGTGCTTCCTCAGAGCCACCAGCTTGAAGTCTGGGAGCACTGTAGTGGTCATCCATTGCTCCAGAGGTTACCAGTTTCTATTAGTAAATGCAAGGACAAAAAGAGGAGCAACAGAAAATAAAATCAAGATCTGTCTAGGCCTGGTGCACATGCTAGGGACCAGACTAGATGGAAAGCCTGGATTTAAAAAGCAATACAGCTAATGTGAGTGGCATGAGTCAGCTCAATATATCATATTCGGAGAGGGAAATCATTTGTGATAGCACTGTAGCTCTTTCGGGAGTCTGCAAAGATCATATCAAATCCATTTAAAATGTGAAATGCCTGCTTCTGTAAGTCAGAGGCAATAATCTCACAGACTTTGCTGAGGGCAGGGTTTCACTCACTATCAAGACAGAGGGTGCAGGGATGGGGGTTCTCACCGTTGCCTTGTTCTGCTCCTTGGAGCTGCTCCTCCGATGATTCCCCTTTGAAACACAGGTATTACCTGTGCGGGTAGGCCAGGTTCTGCAGCCCTTAGCTCAGTAGAGGTGTGGCCGAGTCAATAGGAGCTAAGGACTGCAGACGTGACCGTGCCTGAGGTCTGGTCCAGCAGCCTCCCCAGGGGTAATGCAGCCTGCAAGCAGCAAAGTTGGGCGAGCAGGGACAGCCAGCAGGGCAAGAGCAGCTGTAACATCGTGAAACTGCCAAAAACAAGGGAGAGATTTCAGGAGAAATAAAAACAGTTTCAGTTAGAAGCAAGTGTCCTGCAAAGTTCTTCAAATTCATCTGCTCAGCATGGTATGTAGCCATTTGAAACGTAAAGTATTGACTTTTCTTGGAAGCATGACTTACCATTTGTACTTGGCTGTTTATTTTTACGCTGAGCTTCTGCATCTCTTGGAAGCTCCTCATGTGGGCACCTGTAACCCGACTGTGTCCATGTGTGTAGTAGTCAGGCAGGAAGAGCACTCTAGGTATGCTATTTTTGTCTTCTCATGTTTTGAGCATAGAAACCGTCTGTATCATCCAAGCCTGATCATAATAAGCACCAGATTTAAAATAAACTGTGGTTAATACAAAGCAGTGCCTTAGCTAGTTCGGCATCACATAAACATATAAAACTTGATATTCACAATTTGGACCACAGATCACGGATGATATAATCCTTTCAGAGGGTGTCAGATCCAGGAAACCTCCTGGAAACAAGTAATGCAGGTTGGTTTTGTTGGTGACTACACGTACAACATTCGGGCACAACTGCAGCAGACACATCTCAAATAACAAAATCCTTGTCTCAAAGAGGTCCCATGTAAACAGACAAGACATGAGGAAGATGGGGACCTATGGGGCTGCACTCCATGGCACTTTCCATGGATACAACACCCTAAAACAGAAGTGAGGGGCCAAGAACCCAGCAGCGCCTCTGGTGCTTCAAAGCCTGGCTTGCTGAGGTTTGGGGACTGAGTAATTAATGACATCCTCCCTCTCTGTTTAATTATGTCATGGAGTTGGCTCACCTTGGAGCTAAGTTCTGCAGAAGCCAGCCTATGAAGCTATGAGATATAGCCAGAGTCTAAAGCAAATATGTGCACTTAAAAGACCTCTTAAAAATACATATAATTAGTTGCGTTGGGGCGGGGGGGAAAGCTATTTAGCTATTTAGTTTTTCACTTATACAGTCATTTCAAAAAGGATTTAGACCATGTGACATATTTTCCCATAATACAAATCCTATTGACAGAAATAAACCACAAATGTAACTGCTAATAAATCTCTTCTCCTCGGAGAATAGCTCCTGCCACCAGATTTCTCGCTGATGCCAGCTTGGGGCTTGTGTTTGTGCCCTGTGCACACTATTAACACTTTTTAACATTTCTTCCAAGTGAGCAGAACCACCTCAGTTTTGGGGTTTAACGTGTAAAGGCAAAGAAAAGCTGCCCCACTTTATCAATATTCCTCCGTCAACAAAGACTGTGATGCCAGTTGCTGGTCTCAGCCATAATTATTGAACTATTTTTTCCTTTAGAAACACACAATTATTGAATTCATTGTAGACATACTGTATGTACTAACTTAATTTTAGCCGTATAATCTCATAATGGACATCAATGAATAGAGGATTAGTCGAAACCTATTAATAAAGAGATATAACAGGCCCTCCAATATTTTCTTTCAAAAGGCACAGTAAGCTTCAGCTCCTGCTCCTAGAGCCAAGTCTAAGTACCCAGCCTGCGTAGTGGGCATCACGGTAGGGGCAAGAAGGAGAAATCACTCCCTTTAAATTGTGGATTAGAAGCAAATTTACCTCACAGCTCTGACTGTAGTTTTCATTTTGCAGCAACTGCCTTGCCTTAGTGTGCCCCTCCTGCGAGGGCGCTGAAATCCCCCAAGGATGATATGTGAATTGTGTCCCAGGCCCCCAACAGTGTCTGCTTTTTCATCTGGGGTCTGTAAGGGCGTGAGGGCTGTGGCTGTGTGGGGCTGAGCAGTACGGCATGGTGCTGGCAAGGGGGAGCAGGGCAGCCTCACCCTGTGCCCAAGCTGGGTGCCTGCGGTGCTGGAGGCAGCGCCCAAGGGTGGTGTCTTCTAAGGGGGAGCACGCAGAAAGAAGGAGGCTTTTTTGGGGTGTGTGTGAGCACGTGTGTATGCGTTTAACCCTTCTGGAAGAAAAAAAGCTTTGAGTAGCTCACATGGTAACTTCTCCTCGAAGGCCTGGTTCAATGCATGTTGAAGTTAATAGAAACCTTCCCCTGCTAACAGTGGGAGCGGGGCAGGAGGTTAGGTGAGCTGTACTTAAAAGTGAATTTGAAAACACATCAGAACATGGTTTGGAAAATGTGGACTAAGAGCAGAGAAGTAGCGAGAAGGGGAGGTTAGCTGACCAGCTTCCCTGTGCCACCAGGCTGCCCGAATTTTAAAAGATAGCGAAGAGGAGAGTGATACACCCTGAGAGCTATCCAGCAGCTTTCTTTAAATACATGCTACCAAAACCAAATAAACAAACACACCCAACAGCATCAACAAATACACCACCCTATTTCCCTATTTTATACATTTTTTTGTTCACCATCCTCCCCAGCATTGAGTGACTTGCCCATCTTTTGAAGCACTCAGGACCCCTCACACCCCAGCCCTCAAATGTCATCCCAAACGCAGACCAGGAGTTTCTTTGGGAAGCCCATGCTGTGCTGCTGCACAAACTGCCTGCCGTGTCCAGCCAGCACTGCAAGTGTCCAGCAGCCTCGTCCCAGCCTAGCAGAGGCCGTCCAGCACCTGCAGCAAGGAGAGCCTCACCTTCATCACGCAGCCCTGCACCGCACGGCCCTGCTGGAGCAGAGCAGCCAGGGGCAGACCTCCCACCAGCAGCTCCAGCCACCACTTTCCCCTACATCCAAAGACGAAATGTTGATGAAAAGACAATGAGAAGGAAGGTGGCTCCTCCAGCTGTCTGTGCTGCTTATTTCACAGGATGTTTGGTAGGTCACAAGTAATCTCCTGTGCTGCCTCGAGAGCAGACTAGGTCTGTTACTGCAGGGTCTGTACGTCCCTCCTCAGGACCTGGAGGATAATGGACGATGTTGAACACAGAAAAAAACAGCTGTGGGATGGGTGGTACATAGGCCTGCCAGGTCTGCCACATATATTGACTGTGGCTTTCTTAGCTGGAAAATTACAAGGCCATTTTGCAGGATACCCAATTGCAATTCTAACACCATTTACAATCTCATTTACAAGTTACACCAAAGAATCACTAGCCTGGAAAAGGCGTAAGCACACCAAGATACCATTATTATTCTTACTGGTTAGAAGTTACAGTTGATCCTGGTCAGACTGGAAGCAGGAACCTCAGAAACACCCTACATAAGGCAAGACCAGAGGGAGTATATTATTTCCTGGGGTCCAGCTGTAGCTTGTGCATTCTGGCTGACACAGCTCTGCATAGCACGGAGAAGTGCTGCTGGACCAGTGCAGTACTTAAGAACTGCTGGCAGAGCTAAGGGACGATAGCAGTCACTTTATTCTGCACACTTAACTCCTATTAGTATTAATAGAGCTGCACACAAACAGTGAGAGCAGATCATGGCCTGCAGCTATTTATATATTTCTGCCTCATCTCTTATATTTTATGGCATTGTTCGGTGGCGTCACCTATAAGCTTGCAGCCATTATGTTGTGATTTTGACATACATAGGAATGTGCATGTGAAATTTGATAAAGGCAAAAAGGAGGCATGCATTTTGAACTGAAGTGTATTCTTCAGTGAGGGAAGTGAATTTCCTTGAGTAGCGCTGCTGCTGCACAACCCCCCACTCCCAGTCTTCGTGTGGCCCCAAGAGCTGCTTTTTGTAGGCTGCTGGTGCCCTCACCATCTTGTGCAGAACTTGTTTATTTGTATTGCAGTGGCACTTAGAGCTTCCCGAGGAGTGAGGTCCATTGTACTGTGTGCTGGGCACACAGCTGAATTGGAACGAGCACAGCTTTCTGTGTGAGTGCTCTAGAGAGAGAATAGATCATTAAGGTCACTTGTTTTCCTTACAGAGGCCAAGGCAGGATTGATTCCTACATTATATTCTATCTGTATGTATTTTTTCCTTCCCAGTTTCGAATAGCCAAGGTGCCAAGATATTACTCACTTCTCTTTGGAGATTCTTCTGCTACCCAGACACCTCATTCGTGCAGAGTTATGCCTGAATTTTTTAAGCCCACATTTTTTAAATTTCATTCTATTATTTCCAAACGGGGAATATGCACACAGAGAAGGAAGCTTGTTGTGGAGGGAAAGGGAAAGAAAACCTCGGCCCCTGCCAGAGCAAAGAAAGGATTGGAGGAGACAGCCTGAGTCAACCCCAAGAAGGGTCCCACCAGCTCTTTCTACCTCCACCCACTTCTAGACACTCCTGGACATGTTTGAGACAGCACCATTGAATCCATTCAGCACTACAGCATTGTATCCATTCAGAGAAATGCACTTCAACAGGGCAACCACCCTTAAAAACAGAGCCATTGTTTCTTGTAAAAGCCTCATTGAAATCTGCGTACATAACTGGCTGCTGTTTTGTGAGTTAGCTGTACTTGCATGTTACTGATTTGAAAGTGAATGCGCTTTGGAGGGTTATTTTGCTTGAAATACAGCTTCTCAACAAAATGTTCCTCCTTCCTTCAATAATATCGTTGTGGAGATTCCTGCCTTTAGAGGGATGATCAATACTGCTTTGTGAGCCAGGATCTGATATGAATTTGTGTTGTTAAGGGGATCAGGTCGGTGGTTTAAGGAATCTCACAGTTCTGTGTCTCTGCACGTTTACTACAAAGCAGTTTTACCTGGCTTGCCCACCAGAGAGAGACATAATCACTCACACAGGCACACATGCATACACACATTGCAAGGCTACTTCTGCATGCTGTCAATAAAACAGTAAAGGCGGTGGGGCTAACAAGGGTTGCTTCTCAGGGGATGAGGAAATGCATGCTGCATTTTCTGCTACCATAGAGTCATGGTGGTAGATTTGGAGTTCTAACAGTGCAAGCACAGAATGAAAATGATGACAGAGCCAGCAACCAGACCCAGTGACACCTATTCCTCCAGGTGACAGTGCAGAGAAAAACACAGGATAAAAGCACGCAGTAGACCTGTGAACCATAGATCACATCTGGGTTTATCAAAGTACTAGTCAGTTTCATTAATTACACCTAGAAGACTCCCAAATTATCAGAAGGCATTATCAGTTCTTGTAAATGAACACATCTTGTGTCTAAATATAAAAGGCAGTGTGCCAGTCTTCCCCCTTTTTGCTAGCCCTGTATCAATGACCAGCAACTTATAATTACCTTGGACCTTTGTCTAGGCTGGTGCTTCTTCTTTCAAGACACAGATGTACTCAGGGGGCTTACACACCACATGCCCGTCCTGCAGCCCCCTAAAATCAGTTTCACCCCAGGGATCAGATACATCTGTATCCTTGCTTCATATGGCTCCTGGATATATAAGGTTGCGGGTTGCTTTTTGTTGTTGTTTGTTTTGTTTTTCTTCTGGAGAGTTGTTTTTGTGTAAGACAGAGCTGTGTGCTAAGACAGGCTTCCCAGGTATGTTAGGAAAAGCACATTCAGCCCTCAGTGAGGGAAGAAATTTCCATCTCCACTTTCAAATGAGGGGTTAAACAAACCTGTGGCAAATTTGACTGCTTCACAGAATGTGGTAATGGAGTTGATGCCATGTGGATGGTGGAAAGCGTACACGATATTGGCCAGTTGTTTGATACTGCCACTCTAAAGGCCCCAAGAATTAGACCAATTTCACACTAGAAGAGGTGCCTGTTTCTCACATTTTCTTTCACAGTTGGAGTCCTGGTCACTTGTTGATCTTCTGTCCTCATAAAATCTTTCCAGTTCATTTAAAAGTTGGCTCTCTTGTGCATTTCTTAAATTCTTTTTGAAGCACAAGGTTTGAAATACTTCCTTACTTCTGAGACCGAAAGGGCAAAACTGGAAACTGAGCACCTTGACCCCCAAGGCCTTATGCTGCCAAATACAGCCAGCAAGAATTCGTGGTAAATGGGGCTACAGGATCATGCTCCAGTATTAAGTACCAGCTAAATGGTAATTTGTACTCCAAGGCTTTGAAATCGTTTGCTTTCCCTTCGGCTTTCTCTAATGCATCTCTACAATACAAGCTAAAAGTTCTCCACTGAGAGATTTCCAAACTTCTCTTTTTAAAATTTTACTCTCCTGTAAAAAATGGCTAGCCGTATAAGACTGGTGAGTTATATTCTGCCAGTAAGGATATTTATTTTTTCTACAACATTTTGGAAAATTTCACCGATGACTCTTTTTTACTTTGTCCCAACATGACCCATGAAAAAAATGATGCTGACTGTGCTGTTGTCTCTTTCCATCAAAGCACACTGTGTGCAGATGCACGTGGAGCTGTGTATTTGTTACATAGCATAGACCAAACTATAGTAACTACTGATCATCTAGTGAGCATCCTATTTTAGACAGTGTCCAGTGTTTCAGTTGACCTACAATTAGTAAGTTATAGAATACTTTGCTCCAGAAGCAAAGTTTCTTCTATCTCTCTCAAAATTATTATGTGGATTAAAGCACAGCAACGCATACATACTGAATCCCATTGAGTTCTGGACCAGAAATAATCCTAAATGCAGAGAGAAATTAGTCCATAACTAATAAACAGTTCTACCTACAGAAAAAGATGAATTAAAGTCCTACACTGTTTTGCAGTGCAGTGGTTCTAGAAAATTGCTTTAGGTATTCTCCAGCAGATAAACTCTTACATTAATCAAGACTAAAATTATTACTTGCTATCCTAGTTGCAAGATGTATTAAAAGGCAGCTATCTCATTTGGCTGGTATTCAAGAAAAGGTTGCCTGTAGCTAGTGGATTTGATATTAACCCACACACTATTGGGTAATCCCATGCTGCACTGACCACCACTGACTGCCCAATCAAACCCTGCAAGTACAGAGTCCCTCACTTTGTTAATCTGAATCTGATAAACAGGAAGCAGATCACATATAAGAATTTTATTTTGCATAAACTGAGTTATATTTTCTCTTTCTTCTGGTATCTGTGACATATTGCCTCTAATGCTACAGACCCTCCCACATCCTTTACAATGAAACTTGTAATAATTCTTTCTGAAATGTCAAGAAAATCCTAGCTAAAGGTTTTGTTGACTTTGCTGTTAAATCTCAAGCAATAAAGTTTAGAGTACCCAAGGTAAAAAATACTCTGCTTTCCACCAAAGTTTACTGCACTAGAGCCATCTCAAGATCCTGGTCTGAAAAAGCCAGTATTTCCCATCTATATACTTTTGGAAGTTATGTAAATAGGCAGAAATATTTCCTCAGGGACCCCTCCATGCTGATGCAGCTTTCAGGAGATCAGTCACTTTGTGCATTTGTTCCTTTACTGTTAACTGTCTGCCCTGGATTTGTTCTGCTCTTGGGATTGTCACTGCTTTGGCTGGCACAAACGAACATTGAAAAGCTAATTTGTCAATGCAATTTTCCATCTTGCCTTCTGTGTTACCTGCAGAAGCACACCAATTACCTATGAAGTTTGGGCTGTTTCAAGGATTCTTCTTAGCAAAAGCATAAAGCATACAAATACAGCCAGAGAGTAAATGAAGATCTCAAAGAGATGAATTCTGTAAACCTTTTATTTGTTGTTGTTAATATAGTGGTATTTTATAGTGGTGCGTATTCACAAGCATCTGTTAAGGGTTGTATCTGCTCTCTAGGCCATGAGACCAAACAAACAGGTAGAAAATTATCATTTATCTTGGTTTTAATATAAACTAGCATTACAGTTCATTGAAGGGCTTGAACTTCCGGTTGTAGAGTTTTCAGTATTTACTATATGTTCAGGTGTTGAAAAGCTGTGCATTATTGTTATTCATATTAAAGCACTGCTTACTGACTGGCCTAATTATGCAAATGCATAGCAGGAGAGAGTTTATACCTGCAAATCTTACAGCATAAACTAAACAAGTGTGGGAGCAGAGTGTGTAGGGAGTGCAAATGGGCACAGCGTAGGAACTGGGGCTCAGTGAACGCCAGTCAAGACCTGCATGTCCTGGTCCCGCGGGCTCTACCAACACTTGATAACCTCCCTGTGGAAGATTCCCAGACGTGCAACAACTGTAGATTTGGAAAGAGCTACGAACACTTCTAATTAAAGACCTCGCATGCCCAGAGCTCTCAGAGGCCTGTTGTGAGCGATGCCGAGGCCGTGAGCCTGCTCTGGCCGGTGGCCGGGGGGCCAGGACTGTGCCCAGTGCCCGCCGGGCTCAGCCAGAGCCGGGCATTGGGGCCGCCGCTGTCCGCGGTGCTGAGCTCCAGGATGTGGAGATGCGGGAGATGTGGGGCTTCTGGGGACGCAGGGAATGTGATGGCTACTGGAGATGCAGGGCATGGGGCTCTGCTGTCTCCCTGCGTGGAAACAGGAGGGTGTGCTTCATTGGCACACTTCTTGTGACGGTGCTCAGTGGAGATGGCAGGTTGTGGGCACGCTCTCAGCCGCGGTTAAGTCTGTGCCTTCGTTGGGCTCCTTGTGGAGAAAGACAACGTGAGGACCCTCAGCAGCTTCCCAGGCATGACTGGGCTTGCTACCCTGCATGGGAGCAGGTTTCTCTCTGAGCATACACAAAGGCATCCTGGGAATATTATTGATATTGCTATTTATTTATTTTTGTAGCGTCACTGGCGCTCAGGGCACTCTTGTAGAAAAAGATGATAGCCTTCGTCTGAAAGTGTCATGCCCTCTGTACTCATTGGCTGAGCTGGCGCTCTGAAGGATTGCATTGCATTTTCCCCACTTAGATTCATGGGACAGGCTGTCCAACAGATGACAAGACAGAGATAAAGCTCAAACCTTAGGTTTCATACTAATTATGTCCACATGGATGCAAGGTTTGGCTCAGCATGAAAAAGTTTTGAGACAGTAACACCATCCTATCACAGAGGCAGTGTTTACTGTCCCCCAGAGCTCACAAAAGGTAACTGCATAGTCAGAACTCCTGTTCATAGAAATTTCTGGGGACATATTCTGAAGAACAGAATTTCAGCATCTTCGATTAGACTGAAAATATTTCTTCTTTATTTGTTTTTTGGAGTAGATTTATAGCAAATACTATATTTGTTTAGTTTAATCTTTTTCCCATTAATCTGGCCTGCTCAAATAGCTTTCACATGTTTGTTGTTAGTGATGTACATACTTAGACATTTAAGAGACGTGCCATAGGAAAGTTTCCATTGCCTGATGAGGTAGCCATATAGACATTTCTTCTTTTATGTATAGATCTTAGACTTTGTTTCTGTGAAGATCCATGTAAACAGTACAAGAAGTTTCCCTGGAGAACTTTTGCTGGTAAATCTGGCTACCATGATTCTGAATAAAAACTTCAGGAGCTCATATTAGAAATGTAATACAGCCTAAGGTAGGAGCTGGAAATACAGTTTATATGTCTGGTGCTTTCTCTTAGCAAGAGATAAATTTCATGCTTAAAAGTTTAAATAATTTCCCTGGATTTTTCCCCTATTGGCTCTCTTAATGCACTTGAAAAATAAAAGTTATTCAGAACATAAAGGGCCTGTACTAAGACTGAAGTATCCATATTATTTGTGGAGATCATCTGCTCACAAAACACTATTTAAATTCTATGTGACAAGGGATCTGCTTTCATCAAGTAAATCAATAGCAGAATTGGCAAGTGGGAGGGAAATAAACACCTCGAGTTTCTTGGGATCTTGGACTTAATAAAGAACAACTAATTCATTTATCTCACACTATTTTCTGTAAGACCATATCAAAACTATGCCAAGAAAGAAAGTATTATATACGCACAAAACCACATTTAAGTGGGAGTGAATATCAGTTCTCTCAGTAAATAAAAATAATACAATCAGAATATCTAAGAAGACACTAGGCACTAAGAAATAATAAGCATAATCCCTTTTCATTAAAAATGTTTCACTCCATGGGGCCAGTAATCCAAGACTGTTTCCATAAGACTCTGTTGTTTTAACAGCTGTGGCCATGGTATGAAGTTTCACATTTGGAGCTTGAGCACAATTAAAGTCCTCCTCAACACCTGATGAAATGGGTTCTTATTTACTAATTCATCTCAGTAATCAGCTGATCTTGAAGATGTTCACAATGCCGTGTCCAGAGAAGTATAGAGATTATCTTGGAGTGTGCACTCAGAATGCCTAGGATTGCCTGTTTATCCCTCCTTAGCTCTTTATGGAAAGACACAATTTCTTCTCCTACTTACTTCTGATTTCCATTTAGGATTAGGTTCATGAAATTCTTTAAAGGCCTCAAGGAGATTATGACCATCGAGTAGTAGGCACACTTTGGAGGCTTTAAATTATGGAGACTGGGCTGGAAAAGAAGAAGGAAGAAAGATCAGGGCTAGTGTCAGGGAATGATGGCAAGCAATGAATTGGAACTGACCATGGTGGTTGTTAAATTTTTGGTCACAGTGCCTCACCTTCATTGAAGTAATGCATATTGATACTACCTTCTACATACATTTAAATGAGTATCGGTATTCCTGTTCCACAGGAAAGACAGCAAGAAAGTAGCTGACCAATAGCTGACAATGACCTTAGGGTTAGACAGAAAATCTGACAGAAACAATGGCTGGTCTCCTGTCCTTAATTTCAGGCTAGGGTCTAAGCCACGAGGACATCCTTCTATTCTTCTGTACACAAGCAATTTTGTCCTTCCCCTTCTCTCTCTGATAGCATTTTTGTTTGCAGGCTGAGGGCTTCTTTCATTTGACTTGCTGTATGGCTATCTTCAACCTTTTCCTGGATGTGATCTCATTAACCTTCCTCAGCTTTGTCTGTTCTAGCTGGCTTCCTTCCCAATGTCCAGTCTGAATCCCTGAAGATCCAGCCCCTGACATGCATGAGTTTCTTTCTATATTTCTGCCTTTTCTGTGCTTTAAATTAAGACAAAACAAACAAACAAACAAACAAACAAAACAACTAAGGAGAGGAATTTTCCGGGGGGAAAACAAACAAACAAACAAACAAAAAAACCCACAAAGGTTAAAACAAACAAACAAACAAAACAGGAACACCATGAGGTTTTCCTTGCAAAATGTTCTATAGATTCACAGAGGTCACCATGTGCAAACAGGCCAATAGAAATTGAAAGAGAATTACTGAATATGTAAGGAATACCCACCTTAGAAAATATTCAAATTTGTGTTAGCATTCATTGTCTTTTCTTTTCTTTTCTTTTCTTTTTTCCTTTTTCTTTTCCTTTTTTCCTTTCTTTTCTTTTCTTTTCTTTCTTTTCTTTCTTTTCTATTCTTTTCTCTCTTTTTCGTTTCTTTTCTTTTCCTTTCTTTCTTTCCCTTCCTTTCTTTCCTTTCCGTTTCCTTTCCTTTCCTTTCCTTCCTTTCCTTTCTTTCCTTTCCTTTCCTTTCCTTTCTTTCCTTTCCTTTCCTTCCTTGCCTTCCCTTTCCTTTGCCTTTCCTTTTCCTTTCCTCCTTTCCTTTCCTTTCCTTTTCCTCTTTTTCTCTTCTCTTTCTCTTCTCATTCTCTCTTCTCTTCTCTTCTCTTCTCTTCTCTTCTCTTCTCTTCTCTTCTCTTCTCTTCTCTTCTTTCCTTTCCTTTCCTTTTCTTTTCGGGGGGAGGGGGAGTGGGTGGGATAAATTTAAAATCAGTTTCACGTTGGTTTTCAGACAATCTCACAGTCTATTTTTCATGCATTTTCCATGATGTGTTTCAGCAAGACATTGCTATGGGATAAACGTACCCTGTTTTGCAACAAACCCTATGGCTCAACATTGTTTAGGCTGGGCTGCGTTATTTCTCCTCTGCTACACTTGGTTCCTCGAGTAGCTGCTTCAGTAGAAAGATAGAAATCCCATTTGATTCACCCAGGCTCTGGCAACACAGAAGATGAGGCCTGCGATCTGGTCCTCTTCTGTTGGCCATAACAGCATGTGCCAGGCCCAGGTTTGTGTTCTGGGTGAGTCCTTACTGGTGTGATGTTTTCATCTTTGCTCACAGCAGGGGGATCAAACAGAAGAATGGGCTGCAGATAGTTGAAGAGAAAAAGGCTCTGGGAATTTATCACTTTTTTTTTTTTTCTTCCACGGCGAGAATAAGAAAGAAAAGGCAGCAAACAGTTATATTAAGTGCAGTTTGCAAGAACTGTGTATGAAAAGAAGTTGAAAGGATTTTGATTGTTCATGTAGAAAGGAGACTAAGAAGAGGTAACATTAAAAGAGAATTAAAAAGGAAGTGGTTTCAGAAGGTAGCTTGTGAACATCTGTTTCGCCTGCTTTTAATGACAGAACATGGAACTAGTCATGGTGGTAAAAAGTAGAAGATGGATATGCAAAATGTAATATATTTTTATTCTCTTTATGATTGACTGTGCAACTCACTGCCACTAGAAATTTTTAAGAGTTAACATTCGAATCAGAATGAGTCATTCATACTGATAGGAAGAAAAACATTGATACTAACAGCAACGTATAGAAGGGTAATAAACACTGTGCTTAAGTTTCTGAGTAATTATTATAAAAAAAATAATGTGGGGAATAAAGTACTTATTAGAGAGTTCTTACATATGCATCAGAGATGGTTCTTGTTGGCAGCCCTCTGGACCACGGCTATGATGCAGGGTCACGGTTCGTATTATGGCTGCTGCATCGACAGCATTACATCGATGGATGTCACTTCAGCTTCCCCGGTAATTTTGTTAAACACTTGCCAGTGACTGTGACTTGATTCTGTTCAAGAGTTATTCTTTTGAAGTGTTTTTCTTTTCTCTAAAGAAATAAAATACTCTGAAGTTAATCAGGGACCTTGTGTGCTTTTTTACATGTCACAAGGTCATGTATCTCGGGCTGATGACAGGGTTGCAAATGGAGACAAAGTGGCCAGAGGCTGCACTAATCCCTGGCATGAGGGATACGGAGGAGCAGCAAATAAAGCAGGGCCTATGTTAAGTGGGTGGGCAAATGCTTTTGAAAAAATCCTCTAAATAGACTAATTCCTCTTTTCCCTACATGGACTTGGCTAACATTGTTTTGTGTTCTCCGTGGGTGCTCCGGAGCTGATCCTGGGAGTTTTGCCTTCCTGAGAGCCACAGGACCAGGCATGGTGTCCAGGTACCTGTGAAAATATTCCTCGGGTGCAGCTGAATGAACTGAAATAGTCCTTTGTCTTTGTTACTGCTTCACCACCCTAAGTCCCAAGTGTGGCTGCTGTTAAAGGAAAGTTTGATAAAGTCTGCCGGCCGCAGAAATACTTTTTGTGATTTCCTTTAAAAAAATCACACTGGGGATAGGTTTATATTTTGTTTACTTGCTTTCCTGCTAAATATACCCCCCACAACTCACACTCACTCGTGCTCCCTCTGCACGAGCCCAGTATTCCCCAGTTTGAGCTCAGACGCTGCGGTGATGGGCACAAATAGAGGTACTGCACGAGACGCAACACAGCCCTTCAGCAGCAGGTAGTTTCAGGAAGGTGGCTCGCGTTTGTTGCTCCAGGAGCACGAAATTCAACATATCAATAACCACAAGCACGCAGGTTCGGGACAGCTTTGGTGCAGCTGGCAAAAAAAGAAATGGGACTACTGCTTATCAGCAGCCTTTTGATGCAGACGTCCTGCACACGGGGATGTGTGTGTGCATGGCTTTTAACTCGTTCTGTGCAACAGCAGCCACAGGTGGCATTCCACCCTCGTTTTACAGAAATCAGACCAACATGTTTCAGTTTTTCCTGCTGCACAGAGGGTATTCGGGCACCCAGGAAGCCCAGGGAGGTGCGGGAAGCTTCAAATTGCCTCCCTCCCTGATGGGGTGGAGAGGCATTTGCTCTGCTTCCAGCTGAAGGCAGCCTCCAGGAGGAAGCTGGGACGGGTGAGACTTGAAGGAGACAGAAAAAAAAAAAAAAAAAAAGGACAAGGAAAAAAAAAAAGTCTTCAACTGTTCCTTTACTTGAATGCTTAGACAAGTCCCCATTGCACCTAGAGGCATGTATTTATTCAGAAATATTTAGAAATAATTAATAATAGTGGTAATAATGTAAATATTTACTCTTCATGTGTATACTGAGAAGCCATAAAATAAGTAAAATTGCTGCTTTACTGTTTGTGTGGACAATTTAGCTGGACACTGGCTTAAATTGCCTTAGGTGAGGAGCAAAGGGCTTTCACTGAACATGGTTCCAGCCCAGGGACCTCAGGCCAGGAGAAAGGGCCTCACAGTACATATGTGAGGAGACATGAAACACCCCACTGCCTCCAGCTAAAAAAATTAAATAGCAGAGAAATTCTTTTGGGGTGGAGGCACACAAGGCAGCTCTGTGATGTGGTGTGACCCCAGATTTGGGTGACAAAGTGGCCCTGTCTCAGCAGCAGAGAGGTCCCTGCGAGGCGATGTAAATTCATGGCAGAGGAGCCCAGGATCACCTCCTTGGCATGGGCAGCCTGAGCCAGGGCTCCTCTCTTTGTCTGGGGCCATGCAGCCCATGCAGGCAAAGCAGAGACCAAAAACTATCATCTTCCCCGGGCAGGTCCGTGCTGTCACACTCAGCTCTTTTTAACACTGCTTACCCTCCCCACCCCATAAACTTTTTCAGTCTTGACCATCAATTTCTACGTCACCTCTTCAAATGTCACCTGTGAAACCCTCCTTCGCCCACATTGCCTTTCCATCCCCAAATCATTTCAACACATTTAAAAAAATAAAAAATAAATAATAATAAAAAAAATCACCATCACCACCACACCGTTCCCTCTTCTCCCTGAGCAGTACATGTGCCCAGTGTGGGCTGGGTGCCCAGCAGAGCCCAGGACCAGGCAGGGCTGATGGTATGGGGTGCTGTGGGGTGGTACTGGGTGGTACTGGTGCAGGGTGGCCGCAGTTTGACGCCTCGCAGCGGCCCTGCAAGAGCCAGGGCCTGTGGGGGGGGCTCTGAAAAACGTGGTTTCTGCCCCATTCCGGCTGCCCTGCATGGGAGTCTCGGGGCTGGGCTGCTAAGCGGGCTGGGAGCAATGGCTGCGATAAACCCCATACAACCCCTTTCTGCCCACCCAGAGATGTGCACGTACGCGTGGGGATCCCCACACGCCGGCACACGCACACTGCGGGGACCTTGGTCCGCACCAGGCCCAGCCCCTGCCCCACCAGGCACCCCCTCAACTCCCCGAGAGGGGATGGGGTCCGGGGATGGGGCTGGGGGCACCCCGGACACTGGGTGGGAGCCGGGGATGCCAGGGCTCAGGGGAGCGTGGTGCCCCGAACCACCCCGGCTGCTCAGGGCAAGGAGAGGAGCTCCCGCCCCGTGAGACAGACCTCACAGCCACCGACTACAAAAAAATAAAAATTTAACAACAACAAAAAAAGGAATAAATTTAAATAAAAAATTAAAATTAGGACTATTATGGAGGGATAGGATTTTTTTTTGGCAGCGCAAGTATTAGATGAAGGTAAGTTGGGTGCTCCAAATATAAGACGAAAATACACCTAATTCCGTCGTCATATAGATATAATATATTTCACTCTCACCACATAAATACAAAACATCCAAATATCCAAAACATTCAGAACAAAAGTTAGTAGCAAGGGCTCAGCGCTCGATTCATTCATTATTTTTCCGACTAGTTGCCTAGAAACTTCAGACGTAAATAATTTACAATAAAATTACTATTTTCTTTCTGTCCAGCTCTTTCTGTCCAGTTCTGGTCTATAATTAATTCTATATACTACAGCAACCATTCCACTTTTTGTATTTTTTTTTTTTTTGGTTACAGTTTGGTGGCACGTATTTGTACAGTTTGTAAACGCCATGTGTTAAAGTTTAAAGAAAGGAAAGAAACTTAAAACCAAAGCAAAGAAATAATTTTCCCGAGTAACTAGCTAAGTACAGCATCCCTTTTCTGGCAAATTCAAGTACTGAAATTGAACAAGAAATCGATCCGGAATACTATAAGATGAAATACATATGTCTGTGGAGAAAACAGCAGTAAGGATCATGAAGAAGAAAAAAAAAAAATGTTACATAGGTGTATTTTAAAGTACAAAAATAACAAGAAAAGATATGCTTCGTATATTTTACGTTCGTTTTAATTGAAGTGTGAGCGATATACGAGAGGGTTATTTTAGGAGGAAGAAAGGCTAACGATTTTTTTTTGATTTAGATGCGCATTGAAATTATTTGGAAAAAAAATCAAATAGGAAAAAAAAAATTACCATTGCAACAGATGTGGAAGCAAATCGAGTCGCGACTTCCACTATTTATCTGCAGCTTTGCTTTTGCAGAACAGGTCGGCAGGACTGACCCGTGGGAATACAAAAAGGGACGCTGTGATTTCTCGAAGGGAGAGGGTTTGATCCCAAATCTCTACAGCCACTGGTTTCTGTCTCCCCGCTCCGTGCGTGTATTTTCGAGGCAGTCCGTTCCGGCCCTTCCCACATTCAAGATTTGTCATGAAAAAAAGAAAAAAGTTGCTGGACGTTTTCCTGGCTGGTGCGAAGGGCAGGCAGCGAGGATGTCGGTGCGGAGTGCAGCGAGTGTGTATGGGACGGGGCCCCAGGTGGAGCCCCCCGACCTTTGTGCTTAAGAGTCACTGAAGTCTGGGAAAAAATGAAAAAAAAAAAAAGAAAAAAAAAAAGGGAAAAAAAAAAAAAAAAGGAAAATAAAAATAACCGGGCGTCACCTGGCAGCTCCATCTTCCTCTCCCCGAAATCCTTCTCCCTCGCTCGGCATTGGCCGGAGCCGGTCCCCGACAGCCCGGCCAAAGCTCGCCCCGTCCGCTCTGCCTTTCCTCCCGGTGTCAGAGCAGCCGAACAGACAGACAGACAGACAGACAGACGGACAGACAGACTGACCCCCCGACAGACGCGCCCCGGGCCCGGCGGGGAAGGGAGAGCCGTGGGGGGGGGGGGGGGGGGGGTGGGGGGGGGTGGGGGGCGCGCCCCTCGCTGTGCCCCGGCCCGCGGAGGGAACCGTGCCGAGCCGTGCCGAGCCGTGCCAAGCTGAGCCGAGCCGTGCCGTGCCGTGCCGAGCCGTGCCTTGCCGAGCCGTGCCATACTGAGCCGTGCCGAGCCGTGCCAAGCTGTGCCGTGCCGTGCCGAGCCGCGTCGTGCCGTGCCGAGCCGCGGGGCTGGAAGGCGGTGGCGAGGGAGGAAGGGGAAGAGGGGAGGGAGGAAGGTTGGGCGGGAGGGGGCCGCCGCCTGTCCCATAAATACCGCCACAAATAGATACTCTAAATATAAATACGGGCCGAGTCGCTCGGAGTCAGTCCAGCGCTTTTTTCTCCGCGCTCTCTTTATTGCTGGTCCGGGAGTAGGGCTCGAAGGCGGACGAGCTCAGGTAGCGGGCCGACAGTTCCTGCAAGTTGCCCGCCAGGGAACCGGCCACGGCCAGGGGCGCGGAGGCCAGCCGGCCGGCCACCGAGCCCAGCAGCGACGGCACCGGCAGCCCGAAGAGCCCCGGGCCGGCGGCGGCGGCTGCGGCGGCGGCGGCTCCGTGCAGCGCCCCCGGGGGGGGCGGCCCCGCCGCGCTGCCGCCGGCCGCAGGATGCGGGGAGCCCCCGGGGGGAGCCGCCGCCGCCGCCGCCGCCGCCGCCGCCGAGCTGCCGGTGCCCGCGGCCAGGCCGGGTCCCCGCAGAGCCGAGCCCAGCGGCCCGGTGCCGCAGGGGGGCAGGAGGCCCGGTAGCCCCGGCGGGGAGAGCAGGCGGCCCTGCTCCAGCAGCCGCAGGACGCTGCAGGTGGCGGCGGTCTCGGATACGACGGAGCGCAGCTCCGAGTCCTTGCCCTGGTCCTTTTTCTGCTTGGTGCGCCGGTTTTGGAACCACACTTTTACCTGCGGGACGGGGAGGGGGGGGAAAAGGCAGGGTCAGAGGGGAAAATGGGGGGGGGGGGTCCCGCGGCGCTGCGCCCCGCATCCCGCCTGCTGCCCCCCCCGTCGGGTGCCCTCGGGGGGGGTCGTCTCCCCGGCAGACCCCCGGTGCTCCCCCCGGTCCCCGCAGGGCCCCCCTGGCCCTGCTCAGGGTGCGGGTCCTGGGCTGAGAGCAGCCCCTCGGGGCACCCCCGGGCCTCATCACCTCCTGGCCCTTTTGCGCAATGTTTGGCTTTAAAAAGCAACCTGCTCTCCCTTAAAAAAATAATAAAAATAAAAATAAAAAAGCGTCCCCCTAAAAAACCAGCCCAAACCCAACAGCACGGAGGTTCCCGGAACCCCCCAGCTATTGAACTTGTCACTCCCAGCCGGCAGGGGAAAGAAAAAAAAAAAAAAAAAAAGCTAATTAGCTTGTCAGGGGGATTTCTTGTTGGGTGATATTTTGCAGGAGGATGAAACCGGCTCGCACAAGCCCGGCTTTTGGTGGCTCTGCCCCGCTCCTGCGTCGCCCGGCGGGACGGGGGCGGTGGGACGGGGCGAGCCCCCCCCCGGCAGCCCTGCGGGGCTCGGAGCCTGCAGCCCCCGGCCCCGACCCGTGGCACCCAGCAGGACGCGGCCATCAGAGGACCGGTCCCTAAATCCAGCAGCCCGCAGGGGAAGGCGCACCCCCCCCCCCCCAAATTTAGGAGCCCTCGGGTCGGCCTCCCCTCTCTTCCCCTTGTCCACGGGCGGATTTGGCTGCGGGGCCGAGCCCCCACGGCCCCACGCAGCCGCGGGGACACGCGTGTCCCCGGCCACCCTCGCATCCCCCGGGGCACCCCGGGCGCATCCTCGCGGGCCTCCCCTTATTGCTCCCCCCCACGAGGCCCCCCACGGCCGGACACGCGTGGGTGGGCTCCCGGGGGCGGCTCTGCCCCTCCAGCCCTGCGCCACGGCTCCCGGGGCCTGCGCGGGGGCGCGCAAAAAGCGCGCAGGGCCGCGGAGAGGCCCGGGCCGGCCCGGGCCCCATTTTCAGCCCCACGGAAGGAACCGGGGGCCCCGTCCCGAGGGGTACCTGAGTCTCGGAGAGGTTGAGCTGCCGGGCGAGCTCGGTGCGCTCCCGCCCCACGACGTACTGGCACCGCTGGAACTCCATCTCCAGGCGGTAGAGCTGCTCGGCCGTGAAGGAGGTGCGGGTCCGCTTGGGACGGTCCAGATCAAGCCCCTTAGGCAGAATAATCTCTCGGATTGAACCTTTGGCATCTGGCAAAGAAGGGCGCAGGCAGTTTTACACCCAGGAAACCTCCTTTTTTTTTTTTTTTTTTTCTCCTTTCTTTTTTTTTTTTTTTTTTCCTTCCCGAGGCAAGCAGAAAGCCGCTGGCAGCGCTTTCGAGACCGAGACCCGAGGGAGGGTAGAGAGGGGACCCCCAGATTGCACCTGGCCACTGCACCCAAGGAAGGGGAAAAAAACAAAAAACAAAAAACAAAAAACCAACCCACCAGAGAAGGGAGGAGGGGGCGATGGGGCCCCAGGGCTCTGGAAATAATCCCCTCAGCCCATTTAAAATTGGCTTGAGCACATCGCGCTGACAGTACGGCACTGCGGCATCACCCCGGCCCCTCTGGGAGGCCGGGGAGAGATGCTCCAGGCCGGGCTTTGTGACCGCAGGGCTGGGCTACCCTTTGTTCCCCCCGGGCTCCGGGTAGGGGGTTGCTGGAAGCCCCCTCCCGCTGCCCTTTAAAATATAAAGTCGTCTTTTTTATTTAAAAAAAAAAAAAAAATAAAAATATTTTTTAAAAGTTTCCCATGCGCCAAAGCAGGCGGGAGCCTCTCGGGCACGGGCTGGCCGGCTGCCCACCGCCACCCCGGGGACTCCTCCAGCCGCCGCTGCCGGGGTTTGTTTTTTTTGGCGAACAGGAGAAAAAAAAAAAAAAAAAAAAGAAAAAAAAAAAAAAAGAAAACACAAAACGAGACGCCCGACAGCCCGCCGAAACCTCACTTTTCCGGTAGCACCGAAGACCGAAAGAAAGCGGGACAAATCTTATTAAGGCGACTGTCAAGCCAGGGCCA